>NC_081184.1:89892599-90131584 GCF_029867415.1 Vicia villosa
CAGTACCTGCGGATTTACGTACGGATTTAAAAATACCTGCGGATTCACCAACGGATTTGACAATACCTGCGGATTTACCTACGAATTTGACAATACTTGGAGATTTACCTTTAAAAATACCTGCGAATTTACCTGCGGATTTACCTACGAATTTGACAATACCTGCGAATTTACCTCCTGCGGATTTACCTACGAATTTGACAATACCTGCGGATTTACCTACGAATTTGACAATACCTGGAGATTTACCTTTAAAAATACCTGCGAATTTACCTGCGGATTTACCTACGAATTTGACAATACCTGCGAATTTACCTGCGAATTTGACAATACCTGCGGATTTACCTACGAATTTGACAATACCTGCGGATTTACCTACGGATTTACCTACGGATTTGACAATACCTGCGGATTTAACTACGAATTTAAAATTACCTGCGGATTTACCTTTAAAAATACATGCGGATTTACCTGCGAATTTGACATTACCTGTGGATTTACCTACGGATTTGAAAATACCTGCGAATTTATATATAATAAAAATAAATTTTAAAAATAATAAAAAAAAATAGTAAAACAGTTTTGGAAAAAAAAATTAAAAAAAAATTAATAAAAACGTAAAAACGTAAATTATTTTTAATTTTTCCAATTTTTTTATAATTTATATATAATAAAAACGTAAAAAAATATTAATTTTTTTAAAAAAAAATTAAAAAAAATCAACAAAATTAATAAAAAAAAATTAAAAAAAATTTAAATTTTTATTAAAAAAAATAAAATAAATTCCACGTGGCAGTGCTGACTGTGCCACATAAGCAATGTGCTGTACAGTCAGCACTACAAAAAATGCCACGTAGGCAAGATTCTAAGAATCTTGGCCAAAAAAACTGATCAGGGTCAAATTTGATGGAATCTTTATTTTGCAAGGTTTGTCCAATAAGTTTTTTTTTAGAGGGGGTAAACCGAATCTCGCTTATATGGCAGGGGGTTAAAGTAGTATTAACCCTTTTTTTTAGAAGACCTTGATTCCAAACCATTTCATGATTTTATGCTTAAATGAAAGTCACCACTTGAAGCAAAATAGTCACTAAGATACAAAATTTAATCTTCTGAAATTAAAAAATATGTTATAATCTGGACTGGTAAGGCGTGAGGCCTAAATGGTCATAAACAACAATAGTCATAAACATAAAAAATTCTAGGAACTTATAGAAGAAAACCAAGCCGCCATTTTTGGTCCAAGTAATAATTGAAAATAGATGAAATAAAAAACAAAAAACTTTCTCTCTGCAAACCAAATACGATACTCAACCTCTCTTATCTCTAAGAAATGTTCATCTTTTCACATTCCCTCTCAATTCGGTTCTTCCATGGCTATCGCATGAACAACAAAAGAAAACAACAACCAAATACCCAAACACACAAACAGATAATACCCAAGCCCCAATCGGAATGCTCAACCCCAATCTCATTACATTTTATGAGGTTACATTAATCAATTACATAATATTAGCAAGAAAAACAAAATTCAATCATACAAAAAAGGCCAGCAAGCATAAACCGAAACAAAGAGTTCTCAAAACCCAGGTAAAGATTTTACTCATTATGCTTCGTTCATTCTTCTTCTTCCTTGCCTTCATACTCTATGCATGTTTCTTCTGTTGCAAATTTTGTGTGTGACTGGATCTTGTTTGGTTGTGTCGTTGCTCTATGTATTGTAGTTTTGCAGTTTGAGGTGCGTTGCTGGTTGCTTGCATGTTGGCTTGAGTTTGTTTGTAGGTTTTGTACTGCTGGTTTATGGCGTAACCTTGCTCCTTTCAATTTTCGCCAGATTCCATTTGGTGGTGATGTTGTAGTCATATATATAGTCATAATAATGGTGTGAATATTAGAGCTTATGGAAAACTGGTGGAATTTAATGGAGATAGGTAGTTGTGTGAATTTGAAAAGTGTTGTTTGAAATATGGAAGGGCAGGAGTAATTTTGGTTAGTGGAGGTCTTTGTGTTTTCAAAATTATAAAATTCATCGTTTCAAATTATGGAATAATTCATGCATTTAATAGACCTATTAGGATTTTGTAATCTGTATAAATAAATAATTAATTACGTGTAGATTTGAATTTGAAGAAAAAATAATCAATTACGAAAAATTAAAAATCAACAAAAAAATTAGAGACTGCCACATCAGCAGCAATAAATGCCAAATCAATATTATTGTGTTATTTTGACAAAAGACTTTTATACCCGTGGAATAAGAAAAGTTTCAGTACATTTATTAGAGGGCTTTTATTGGAATTTCCAAGTACTATTACTTTTATATATTAATAATAGATTTTTAATAAATTTTGCAATAAAGTACTTAAATATGTATGTATTAAAATTTCGAATAGTTATAGTCAAATTATTGTGTAGAATATAATTGTAGTCAAATGTATTTTAAAGACAATATTTATATATTTTATACCTATTTTTATTACTAAATTAAGGGTAAAATTGAATGTTGATATTTCCTCACTAATCATAGATATATAGTTGAATAGTAGACTCTAATATTAATGCAGAAAAAACATACAGATGTTCAAAATATCAATTGGCTTCTCACTAATAGCTCCACAATATCAATTGGCTTCTCACTAATAGCTCCACAAACTAAAATAATTATTAAAAATATACTAAATGAGAGTTATATGCAATATAGTATTTTTTTTGGCTTTATACCACCGGTTTAGTCCGGTTCGGGGGCGAGTTCTGACATCAAGTGGTTTCATCTCCCTCCCTACCGATTGCAGTTGCGGAGGATGGAACCGTGGTTCTCCCTACCAAGTCCAGCGTCAATCACCACTGGACCAACTAACGATTGGTATATGCAATATATTATTAGAAAACATAATACTGGAATGGTGATATTGGAATGGAATGATTCTGTCTTAAAAACATTGCAAGCTCAAAGTGAACAAATGAATGTTCACATGTTGGAAATAAGTTAGAAAATTATTATCAAAATGGAAAATGGATGTTCACGTGTATTATTTGTTTGTAAATGATGTTGGAATATTTCCAATAGCAACTTCCTTAATTGGCTCCACACAAACAACCATTATTACAATTCCACAATAAAAATTATACTTCACAAATAACATTTACATTTACAGTCACATAAAGCACCACACAAAGTTTTTTTTTAACATTTCATTCCAAACCATGCTACACATACTTCTTACTATTGGCAAATGGGACTCATATTTTTGCAAGTTCTGAATTGAATTTCCACATTGCAAAATCTTGGGTAAGATATGAACATATCCAAGACAAATTGAAGATAATAACAACTAAGGCAACACATGAATACAAATAAACTCGACAATTCGTTTCTCAATATGTCTAACAATTTTATCGCCAAATCTGGTGATTTAAATCACCGTCAATAGCCACCATGTACAGCAGAAGACATATGCTTCTTGTTCGTGACCAACCACCATCTTCCCACCCTCTAACCATTGAGCACAACAACAACAAATAACAACACACGAAAGGAAAAAAGGTAGATCGAACATCAAAAGCTCTGCGACAGTAATGGGGAAAGATCTTTTTTCAATTGATTTCCCAAAGTCACGGATTCTATAGCAAACGAAATAATTAAACTAAAATGAAATGATCAGAAACTCTAGGTATTTTATTTTGGAATAAAGAGAGAGGGGAATGAGGAAGATGGATGATACAGTATGAAATTGAGCTTTAAGTTATTTAAAATAGTTTATGTTAGTTGGGCTTGTCTTAGATATTATTTAGTTGGTCTTTTAGTTATTGGGCCTTTATGTTACTACCCACTATTGTCATCACTATATATGTACTCTTAATGAGAGAGTGAAGATTATCAAAAGAAATCAACAAAGTTATTTTTTATCTCTATTTTCTTAGCCTTAATTTTAATGTCTTTATCTTTTATTATTGAAACCCTAATTCTATAGTCTTGGTAGGAATTTCTTCCTATCAATTGGTGTTTTCATCATGTACTCAAATCCTCCTATGGATTACCCTTATCTTACACCTTCATCTCATCAATGGAGCATTCCTCCTACCTATCCCACAAACCCCTCTTTCACAACTCCTACCACACCTTCATTTCCATCCTTTCCATGGGAACTTTTCTCACCCTATTACACAAATCCATATGTTCCAACAACATCACCAAGTTTGTATCCAAATCATGGATATTCACCACATATTCATTATTCATTTTTCACTTATTCAACAACCCATCATTCAGTCTACTACACTGATTGTCACCAACAATTAAAACCATCAAACACCTACACATTTTGTCATAAATATCAAAGCCACCCTAGTATTAGAAGAGATTGCAAGAAGTATTTGCAAGTCTCTCTGCCTTGTTTTAAGAAAAGATCTAAGAAATATTCTCAAAAACCTTCTGATTCACAAAAAAAGAAAAAACAAAAGTTTCAAAAAGTGTCTCGTCCTGGTTTGAAGAAACGATCTTTCCAAAACCATGGTAAAACCCTTTCTCGGTTGTTTTCTCAAAACCAGAAAAAAAATGATGTCCGATTCAAGCCTTAGCAACAAGTCGAGCAATTTTTTGAGAACTTTTGCTTCTGCGGGTCAATTGATCAGAAAAACCCAACCGGGTCATTGCGCCGCTCTCTCCCCCGCCGTCAACAGGTTCGACGATTCCTTGGTTCCTAGGTCCAACTTTTCTTCCGTAGCTGTCAAAATCAAGCCTTCCTCCAATGAGAATCTTCTCCCTGTCATCGAATCTGAAATCACATGTGCTCAGGAAATTGATGAATCCGGCGATGATCAAGAATCTTCTTCCGTAGCTCTCTCCCTCCGCCACGAAACCACCGCTGGCTATGCCCTGTTCGAGGCTCATGGAATCGACGAAATGGGACAGAACACTGAAGCTGTTCGGAACTCCGTTTCCGATTTGACCAGGTTCGGTAAGGTTATCAAGCCTCACTCTTTCAACCCTTTCACCTCTGCCCTTAAAGGCTTGGAACAAATGAATGTTGTTTCCGAAGGTATTAGGACTGATGAGCTGAGAACTGTTTTGGAGACTAGCTTACCGAACAAAAAGGAAGGAGATTTGGAAAAGGTACACCTTGGTCTTTGCTATAGTTACATAAGAGATTGTGATATTGTTACTGAACAATCACCAGCAGGGATAGAAGAAGGATTCTGTGATTTCAACAAACATTATTCTTCACCTGTTATTGGAGATCGAAATTTCGCAGTAGCGGGTTATGATGACGAGGAGTCATCCTTCCAATCGTTCTAATCTTCTTCAACGGATTCAGATGCCATCATCATCCCCACGAAGCGGTTAGAGGTATCTCCCTTGGGTTTCAATGATAAACACCTTGTCAAGGAAAATGATGAAGCTGAGGTGAGTACTTAGGTGTTGAGTACTCAAATTGCAACTCAAACCCTCGCGACTCCCATTTCTACTGCCCATACGACGTTGTCATCAATCTTTCTCGGTGAAGATTCGGACAACCCCGTCAATGATCAGTTGCTTATTGGTACCAGCCAAATTGACACAGGTAATTCTGTATCACAATCTGCAATTACAGTTATTATGAATGCGACTGTTTTTAGCGACGGAAAAGATAAATGTTATGAGAATACTGTGGTCAATTTAACATCAGACATTGACTTGAGTTCTGTGAGGATTATTCGAATTTCCAGTTCAGTTGTCTCCACCTTGCTTCAGGGTGTTTCACACGAACCTGAAAGTAATGGTCAATTTGTTAAAATACTACGGGATAAAGTCATGGTACTGTTTAATCTGGCCAGATTACTTGAGCAGTTAAATGATTATGGAACTGCAAGCTTGTTATATGGCCTAATCTTGTTCAAGTACCCAAATTACATTGATGTGAATCTGAGGTTAGCTGTTATTACAAAGGCTAGGAACAACACTTTGGTTTTGGCTGCTTTGTATTCCTTAGTTAAGGAGAGTTGTCAACGGTATGCGGATATATGTGAGGTTTTTGCTGTGTTGCTTGACAAATTTTTTGACATGGAGTACTCTGATTGTGTGAAGGCCTTTGATGCTTATGCAAGCTCAGATTTAAGATGTGCTCAGGCTTTACGGTTATGGCGTAATAGTTCTTCTGAGGTAAACAATGAGCTATATAAAGGTTATAAAAAAGGTAACACAGAGAGGCAGATCAATGAGATAGCTGCAGGTTATGACTTCCTAAATTCACATGAGAATGTACTTAATGTCAGTATATGGTACAACTCAACCTATAAAAATGACACTGGCTTTGTTCTTATTGCATTGGCACGGATTCCTCGTTCTGTAAATTTGGTATCAAATGCCTACCTTCAGTTTCTGCTGGGGCTTGGTACCCAAATGTTGTTTGAGTTTGTAAAAGAAATGCCAAAACCCAAGACCCCAGTTAAGTTTGATTTGGCTTCTCTTTCGGGTGGTCTCTTCTTTACATGGGTTATCCTGCAACTTTTCCCTGTTGTCCTCACATCATTAGTTTATGAGAAGCAACAAAATATAAGTATCATGATGAAAATGCATGGTCGCGTAGATGGGCCATATTGGATGATTCCTTATAGTTATTTTCTTGCCATATCACTTATCTACATGCTGTGTTTTGTGATATTTGGCTCAGTCATTGGATTAAAGTTCTTCACAATGAATGACTACAGCATCCACTGTTTTGTTCAGTTTAAACAGTGGGATCCAGGAGAGGAAAAAGAAAACTTGATTTAGCAATTTGGTTGTACAACCTTGAGGACAAGGTTGTTTTTGAAGGGGTTGGTAATGATAGAGTATGAAATTGAGCTTTAAGTTATTTAAAATAGTTTATGTTAGTTGGGCTTGTCTTAGATATTATTTAGTTGGTCTTTTAGTTATTGGGCCTTTATGTTACTACCCACTATTGTCATCACTATATATGTACTCTTAATGAGAGAGTGAAGATTATCAAAAGAAATCAACAAAGTTATTTTTTATCTCTATTTTCTTAGCCTTAATTTTAATGTCTTTATCTTTTATTATTGAAACCCTAATCCTATAGTCTTGGTAGGAATTTCTTCCTATCAATTAATGATAGAGTATGAAATTGAGCTTTAAGTTATTTAAAATAGTTTATGTTAGTTGGGCTTGTCTTAGATATTATTTAGTTGGTCTTTTAGTTATTGGGCCTTTATGTTACTACCCACTATTGTCATCACTATATATGTACTCTTAATGAGAGAGTGAAGATTATCAAAAGAAATCAACAAAGTTATTTTTTATCAAAAAAAAAAATTGCTCGACTTGTTGCTAAGGCTTGAATCGGACATCATTTTTTTCTGGTTTTGAGAAAACAACCGAGAAAGGGTTTTACCATGGTTTTGGAAAGATCGTTTCTTCAAACCAGGACGAGACACTTTTTGAAACTTTTGTTTTTTCTTTTTTTGTGAATCAGGGTTTCAATAATAAAAGATAAAGACATTAAAATTAAGGCTAAGAAAATAGAGATCAAAAATAACTTTGTTGATTTCTTTTGATAATCTTCACTCTCTCATTAAGAGTACATATATAGTGATGACAATAGTGGGTAGTAACATAAAGGCCCAATAACTAAAAGACCAACTAAATAATATCTAAGACAAGCCCAACTAACATAAACTATTTTAAATAACTTAAAGCTCAATTTCATACTCTATCAATGGAGGAAATGAGAATAAAAGGCAAGTGACAGAGTTTTAATTAAATTGAACCAAATATTAGGTTCTAGTGAATGAGAAGAAAAGTCATGTTCAATAAGAAATGAGCTTAATTGCACTTTTAGTCCCCCTATTATTCATTTGTTAACTTTTTGGTCCCTCTATTTTAGAATCCGGAAATTTGGTCCCTCAACTTTGATTTTTGGAGGATTTAAGTCCCTGTTCAAATCTGAGTGGAATTTTTGATGACATGGCATACATTTTGATTACGTGTCACATGCCAAGTCACATTATTTATTTCTGATATATTTTAATGATTTTGAAAATTACATAATATATTTTTATTTCAGAACAACAAAAATAAGCAAATATTATTTAGGTTTCCTAATTTATTTAAGTGAACCCTAATTGGAATGAGTCAATTTCAATTCCTTGCAATACATCATCGTCGTTCTTCAGAAAACCACCGCCCATTCCAGAAACGCACCCTCTTCATCATCGATGGTATTCAAAATGTTATTGTCCATTAAGCTCGTCACCTACGCTCGGCTTTGTCTCAACTGTCATCAAGCTTCTGTGATTTCGCCCTATTTCGCCTGAACACCATCTTCAATTTCAAATCCAACATATGTATTGAGGTAAGTGGTTGTTGTCTCAACTGTTTTTTATTAAGGTTTTGCGCCATTTTTGTTTTGCTGAATGAGTTGTTTTAAGTTAGGGTACTGTGTTGTGATATTTTGTTGGTATTATTTTAGCATAAAATTCTGTTGGTGGTCCCAAATTTGTTCGATGAGTATTTTATTACTATGTTCTGTTTGTGGTCCCAACTCTATTTCATGAGTATTTTATTACAAAGTTATTTCTGTGGTCCCAACTCCATGTCCCTAATGGGTGTTTATTATACATGTTTTGTGTAGGCCAGCAATGTCACAAACTGTCAGACTTAGAATACACCATAGGGGAGAATTTATATACCATCCTGTAAAGTTGTATGTAGGTGAAATGGTGTCTGAAATGGATTGGGATTGGGACGTTGACTTAATGTCTTATATGGATCTTGAAAGCGTGATTAAAAGTCAAGGATATGGCAATATAAAGTGTCTTTGGTATTGGAACCCCGTGTTTTCATTTACTCGAGGCCTTCGACCGTTGAATAATGACCAAGGTGTTCTAACCTTTATTGAAGATGTTAAAGGACATAATATTATCGATGTTTATGTTGAACACCCAGTTGAAATACCTGATTTTGTTGAAACAGATGAAGTGAATGTGGAGGATGTGCAAGCTGATGAAGTGAATGTGGAGGATGTGCAACCTGATAAAGTGAATGTGGAGGCTGATGAAGTAAATGTGGATAATGTGCAAGCTGAAAAAGTGAATGTGGAGGCTGATGAAGTGAATGTAGAGGATGTGAAAGCTGATAAAGTGAATATGGAGGAAGATGAAAGTGAAACAGATCCTGATTATGAGCCTAGTGATGAGGATGTGGATGAAAGTGATATTGACTTAGGCCCTGATGTTGATGTAGATTGGATAACAGTGTTGCCCAATGATCAAACTCAGAATTCCTCAGGTCATAATGTAATTTCTAATAACGAGAGTTTTGATTCAGATGAGCTTCAAACTCCCCCCAGAAAGTGATATTGAAGATGAGACTGAGAGGTTTTCAATTTTCAAAAATAGCAAGAAATTTTAGTTAGGCATGGTGTTCAAGGATAAGTTGCAAGTTAAGGATGCCATAAAATAGTATGCAATGGATAAGAAGAAAAATGTTGTCTTAAGAAAAAATGACAAGAAGAGAATGGTTGTACGATGCATGGAGGGTTGTCCATTTTATATGCGCTTTAGTATGAGGACCAACAATCTATTTTGGCAACTTGTTAGCTTCACAAATGAACATAGTTGTTATCGAAGACCAAAGAATAGATAAGCAAAAATTAGATTGGTTAGCTCGTAATTTTATTTATACATTACGACATAGTCCTGACATGCAGAAATGGGGTGTGAAGTTATCAAGTGACCAAGCTTACAGGGCCAAGAGGAAAGCAATGGAGCTGATTCACAGGGCTGGTCGTGAACAATTCACACATTTAAGGAGGTATGCTGAAGAATTGCTCAAATCAAATCCAAACTCGACATTTAAGATACAATGTGTTGTTTCCGATGGTGGTCCTGTTTTTGAGAGAATTTATGTGTGCTTGGAAGCATGTAAGGCTGCATTTGCAACCACATGCAGGCCACTTATTGGGTTAGATGCATGTTTTTTAAAAGGGGACTTTGGAGGTCAATTGATATCTGCTGTTGGTAAGGATGGAAATAACAAGATGATGCCAATAACATATGTAGTCGTGGAAGCAAAGACAAAAGATTCATGGCAATGGTTCATAAAGTTATTACTTGAAGATCTACAATCCATTCATCACAATGTCTATGGATTTATCTCTGATCAACAAAAGGTATGCTACTTTAAGTTATTACAATATTGTTTTACTTTAAGCCAAAACAGTATGTTATTGCAATGGCTGAAAGTTGTTACAATATAGAGTATTACTTTATGTCAAAACAGTATGTTATTGCAATGGCTGAAAGTTATTACAATATAGAGTATTACTTTATGTCAAAATAGTATGTTATTGCAATGGCTGAAAGTTGTTACAATATTGTGTTACTTTATGTCATTATAGTATGATTTACAATATTGTGTTGCAATGTTTATGTTATTATAGGAATTGGTACCAGCCATTCTAGAAACCAGTCAACATGTTGAACATAGATTATGTGTGAAACATTTGTATGGTAATTGGAGAAAGAAATATCCAGGGCTAGAAATGAAGGAGGCTTTATGGAGGGCTGCTAGGGCCACAACTATACCTGGGTGGGAGAGAGCAATGAATCATATGAAAGAGCTCAATGTTAGAGCTTGGAAAGACATGATGGATGTTCCTGCAGCTTGTTGGAGTAGATCTCATTTTAAGACACACACATAGTGACTTACAAGTAAATAATATGTGTGAGGCATTCAACAGAGCAATTTTGGAGTACAGGGACAAACCAATCATTTCACTGTTGGAAGGAATCAAACATTATTTGACATTAAGGATTGCAACTCAAAAATAATCTTTAGGTAGAGTCAAAGGCATAATAACTCCTAAAATCCAACAAGTACTAGAAAAAACAAAGAGGGAGGCTAAAGGATGGAGTGCAACATGGCATTCAGATGATGATTTTTCACTTTTTGGAGTGTCGAATGGTGTTGAAACATATGCTGTGAATTTATTGCAGAATAAATGTGGTTGCAAGAAGTGGGATCTGACAGGGATACCTTATTGTCATGCTATTGCTTGTATATGGTTTAACCAAAAGGAACCAGAAGAATATGTGTCATCATGTTATAGGTAATTTACTTCATTTTCATCATAACCATACTATAGGTAATTTACTTCATTTTTATTGTGAATAGGAGATCTACTGTGATGGCTACTTATAGCCATATTATCTTGCCGACAAATGGCCCACATCTATGAGCGAATGACAGAAATGAACCAATCCAACCTCCGGTCATGAGGAGAGCTATTGGCCGCCCAAAAAAGAACCGTAACAAAACAAATGATGAGCCAAGAAGCACACACACACTTTACCAAGAAAACTTCAAACGGTGAAATGTCAAAATTGCGGAAAGATGGGACACAACAAGCGCACATGCAAAGGAAAAAGGGCGGCTGAGAGAGTAATACCGAAAGGTGGTAATAAAAAAGTGAAGACAAAGGGTGGTGGACAGACTGTTTTAGAAGGAGGATCACGAGCTCCAAGACCAACTCAAGAGTAGAAGCTTGATTCCTATGTTTTGTTGATGTATTAGTTTATGTATTTTGGTATTATACTGTTAAAATTCTGGTGCTCGAATTGGTTTAAAATTCTGCTGTCAGACCGTATCTTGTTTATGTATTTTGGTGCTTAAAATTCTGCTGCTGGTGGATATTCAGAATTATGCATAACAATTGGTTATTTTGGTTTATAATTGTGCATAATTTTGGTTCTATTGTTGGTAGTTATAATTCCGCATAATTTTGGTATACAATTATTAGAATTGGTATACAATTGTTAGAATTGGATAACAATTATACTGCTAGTTATACAATTGTTAGAATTGGATAACAATTATAATGTTAGAATTTGATAAAATTCTGCATAATATTGGTTCTATTGTTGGTAGTTATACTTCTAGTTAGAATTGGTATACAATTATTAATTGATATACTGCTAGTTAGAATTGGTATACAATTATTATAATTGAATAACAATTATACTGCTAGTTATACAATTGTTAGAATTGGATAACAATTATACTGCTAGTTATAATTTTCACTAATGTATATCAATTTTCATAATGGTCATAATGGTTATAATGGTTATAATTCTGCATAAAAATTATAACAATTCTGCGTAACAATTTCACTATTAGTTATAATGGTTTCCATAGAAATTACACAACCATAACAATTTTGCATAACAATTAATAACAATTCTGCATATAATGTTTTACATTTCACTAATTTAGAGAAATTACACAACCATAGAAATTACTCATAAGCATTTTTGACAAATACATCGATAATACTTCATTTGAAAATATGTGTTGCAACTAAGGCACACACAAGAAAAATTACAAACACAATAGACAAACCCAGAAAACAACCCATAAACTTTATCTTCATCTTCAACAAGTCTTCATTTTTCTGTGTGTCCCTAATTAAATCCATAGCCTCATCATTTTTGTTCTTCAAATATCTAATCACATCTTTAGAACGGTTGCTCATGTCTTCATCAACCCATTCAAAATAGTTGCATCCTTTTTTTCCCATCACCTTAAAATTACCACAACCATGAAATCTTCTTCCAGGATTCTCATAAGTCCAAGATGTCATCAATGATGATTCAAGTCCACACCAACATCTACTCCCTCTTATCCTTAAACCAGACTGATTTATTGAGGCAAATGAAAAACTTCTTTCAGACGTAGGTTGGAGAAGAAGATAAAAGAAGAAGAAAAATGAGCGAAGGATCTTGAGAAGAAATATTAGCGACGGATCTGGAGATTTCGAGCAAGGAATCTTGGAGAAGAAAAACGTGGTTTCCTGATAGGAACAAAGAGGAGAGGCGACTGCTAATTGTTAGGGTTCAATAACATTCAAGATCTTATTATATAATGATTTTATTTAATGGTATTTGATTTATAAATATTAAATTAAGTTTAAGAAAATTATTAAGTTATATAGGAAATTATTAACTTAAATATTAATAAAATGTAAATGACTTGGCATGTGACACGTAATCAAAATGTATGCCATGTCATCAAAAATTCCACTCATATTTGAACAGGGACTTAAATCCTCCAAAAATTAAAGTTGAGGGACCAAATTTCCGGATTCTAAAATAGAGGGACCAAAAAGTTAACAAATGAATAATAGGGGGACTAAAAATGCAATTAAGCCTAAGAAATGAGAAGTGGAGAGTTCCACTGAAGCAAGAGAGAAATGATTTCTCACGTATTTGAAAATGTGAAGTGTCTTTCTTCATGAGAGAGAATTTATAACAGACTTGGAAAGTTGTGAGACTTGGTTTTTCCACACAACATTTAAAGTGGAATAGTAATAATTATAGAAGTTTTTAAATTTAAAATTTTAACATTCGTGAAGGTGCAAAAAATATTAGAGATTGGGATGAACAATTGAATTATTGGTTAGTGGAAGTGTTTAGTGGAGCATTTAAAGAAAAATTAAAATATCTCACAAATTTTATAGTGATGACAAATCAGCAACATTAATTGTCAAAACAATGTTGTGAGAGTAGTGGTTAAAAAAGACAAAGTTGCCCTTGGAATTAGTCAAAATTAGTCTTGCATAAGTGGGGTTAAACTTGGTTTTTCCAAGTACTTAGATTTTTATAGATGTATAATAGATTAACTTCACTCTTTGTAAGTTTTAGTTTAAATTTGATGAAACATCGGGGCTGTAATATAAATGCTATTGCATTACTTTAACTGTTGTTGTATTTTGCAACGAAAAAATGTAGACATTTATGAAATTGGAATTCGAAACACTTATTTGTTAAATTCTGCTCTTGATTTTGTTCTTATTTTATTATTAATTTTAATTTTATTTTAATTTAATGATTATTAAAATATCTCTTAATGACTCACATTATTCTTATTAAAAATATTTTTCTTCCACTTTTAGTGATAAATAGAAACATGATTCTCTTTCATATTTCTTAAATGATTTTTTATAACGAAAAAACGGCTTCTCAAATTTAAACAAAATTTGCTAAATTATTATTTAATTTAAATAAAATAATATTTTATCCACTTAAACTATAATATCAGTTTTATAGGTTTTTATATATTACAAAACCATAAATGTTTAATCTGGTTTTTGATTTGTACTATTAGCACTTGTGTATTTTTTTGTTTCAATCAATTTTGGCTTTATTCAAAACACATATATGATACAAACAACACTTCAACATTTGGTTTAAAATGGATTTTATTAATCAAAATTCATTTCAAAATCAAAAGTAGTTGTAGTCCCTATTGCCCTATTTTTCTAAGAACTTGTCTCTTACCTGTCTATCAATTCTCAATCCCTGCAAAATTTAAATTGACCTGTCAATGTCATTCTGCAACAATCACTCCCACCAATCTCTTCACAGAAATAATTGGAAAATCTTAAAGAGAGATGTATAATATAAGTTAATATTGAATAATTTTGGTTACTCAGATTATTAAACATTAAATATTTATTATATGTGTTCTGGACTGGGCCAAGATTCGGCCCAATCTACTTTCGACCCACTTGACCTTGGGGGTCCAAACCATCCCATGGCCCATAAAGGGCAGCCGGTGCTCGTCTACTCCGTGCCCGACGTAGGCGCTTCCCGCGGGCTGTCTGATGCCCGGCACAAGTGCTCCCCGCGAGCACCCTCTCTGCCGAGGACCCTACTCCTCGTAGGGCTCCTTCATATCCAACCCCCTGAATAACGCGGAGTCCACGTGGTCCCTAAAATACCGCGTCTCCCTTAAACTTCGGAGTGGTTGACCAGGACGGAGGGCACTCACGCATCTCCGATATTTCCGCCTAGGAAACCTGGCAGTCTCCTAGTTGTGCCTGGAAATCCAGCCCAGTGGCAAGATCATGGCCCAGCGCTGAGGGCTATAAATACCCTCTTTCACTAGAGGGTCAGGTATTCAATCTCTTCTAACCTTTATCTCGTACTTGCACTCCTTTGCTCGTCTTCTTACTTTGGCATCGGAGTACCTTGCAGGTACACCCCTCTTCACTTCTCAAAGATCCAACTCCGAGCAGGCCTTGACGATCCTTCTGATCAGGTATGATCAATATGTATTATGTATAACGAATCTATTATATGTATTATATATTTAACATAATCGATCATACATATTATATGTATTAAATTCAGATTGGAAGATCACAAAAGCAATTTATTTATTAATTTTCTTCTTAAAATATAAGTTACTCAAATTATTTGAAATGATTTTAGTAAAAATTCTGTAATTGTTAAGTATGTATTATATATTTAATATAGTTATTAAATGATTCATAAATTAAAATCAAATGTGGTATTCTTACTTTTTTAAAATTCATGTTTCTTAAATTTTAATTTTTTAATCAAAATGTATTTTTTTTCTTTATATTTTATTATGCGTTTAATTTTCATGATGATAATGTGAATATTAACAGGAATTTGAAGTTACGATTAAAATATTAAATATTAACGGGAACATGAAGTTACACGAAGTTACTGATTATAATATACATTATGTGAAAAGTGTTATAACACATAATATATTCTTAAATACCTCAGGCCCCCAGTACACCCACACCCTCCAAAATAATATTTAATTACTTCTCACAACACTCTAATACAAGAGCATAAGAGAACAAAGAAAGTCAAATACAAGCTTAAAGTATTTTTGACTGGTGCATCTTGTAAAGAAAAACTCGATCCTTTATATAGCATTGGACTCCCTCTTCCTTCACAAAAACTAGCAATGTGAGACTTCTTCAACATATATATTTTCAATCAAAGCCTTGACATAACTACTTTTATTTTTGTCTGACAACATAGGTTACATATGTGATCCGTCTCGGTAGAAAAATATATTTATGGTGAAGGAGATTGTATGGATGTACAACTTTGAAGATGATAAGAGATGAGAGAAAGAGGAGATAACGAAGAAACAAATATTGAAACAGAAATTAAGAAGAAAATCAAAATTCCTCATGATTTTTACCGAAACCTGAAATGTTGGTGGGTGGGGGCTTGTTAAATTCATCGCATCAACTTTAGAATTATTAGATATTGGAATGGAAGAAGTTAAGGGATTAAATTTGAGATAACTAAAAAACCTGAAGGTTGGGGGAAGATGAAGAAGCAAAATTGTGTGTAAATACGTTCACACGTTCTCATTAATTCTTCTATTGAATCTTAACGGTTAATTAAATCCAACAATATAATTTATGGGTTTCACTGATGAGGGACTTAACTGTGCCCTCACTCTATACTTAACCCCCCCACACAGACGCGCGCGCGCACACATACAGATATATATATATATATATATATATATATATATATATATATATATATATATATATATATATATATATATATATATATATATATATAGGAATAAATGATACTAATGTATTAAAGTTTAATTTAATACCAAATCTCAACAGTTAAAACAATTGATCAACGGTGATAATAAATTATATAAAAAAATATATATATATATATATATATATATATATATATATATATATATATATATATATATATATATATATATATATATATATATATATATATATATATATATATATATATATATATATATATATATGTATATATATAGTTTGTTTTTCTCCTAAAAATTAGGTTATTTATATGACCGTTTGATCAAGTTTTATGAACGGTTGAGATTTGGAGTTAAATTAAATTTTGATACCTTAGTGTCACCAAGGTGTCAAACTTAGTATTATGTCACATCTGACAACTCTTCACCGCATATCTATATAAAAAATCCACTGTTGGATTGAAAGCAAACATCATATAGATTATGTTCATAAAATTTAACATCAAACAGAAAACATTTGATATGTTAACGAGATGCATAAAAACCATCTCTCTCTCTCTCCCTCTCCCTCTCCCTCCTTCCTTGAAAAGTTAGATTGGATTGAAAAATCGGCTGAGTTTTTATGATAAATTTATTCATATCCTTAACTACTTAAGCCAATCACACCATACCTAACATTTATAATTGAAATTCATAGTACGACTACCAGCATAGCTTAACTACATCTGCACTCTCTTAATATAATGTACTAACATGTTACTAAACACACGTGTAATAATTGGATGTCAACTCTACTACCATAAGTTACAAACTGCTTCATTCTAAATTTTCAATCTAACTCGAAGCTTAACTTCATCCTCTCATTGAATTCAACTAAGGATGGTCATATACCATAAAATACTCTTCCCTTTACTAAATATAACAACAAGACTCGTTCCTTCAATTTCATGGGTGATTAAAATTGTTCACAATAGTAATTTATTCAAAAACAAGCAGAAAACTCAAACATTATGTGTTTAGCAAGACAAAATAGAAACAATTTAGATAAAATGTTCAATGCAAAGTCATGGCTTCAAGGTGTTTCAACATGCTCTCCAGCTTCTTTAGATGATCCTCAACAACATCTATTTCATTCGTTTTGTTATTCCCTTCAAGTAAACTTGTGGCCACCGTAATTGCATTATTAATCTTGTCACTTTCTTGAGGGGAGAGCTTTGAATTAACATCCTTCTTCTTTAAAGCATTATTCATATCATAAACACAATAATCCAATGCACTCATTACCTTGGCCTTGTTTAAGAATTTCTTATCATCAACACTGTATCTCTCAGCTTCTTCAATCATTTTTCTAATTTCTGGTACTGACAACCTTCCTTTGTCATTGGTTATGGTGATCTGATTTGTATTGCCTGTAGATACGTCCTTAGCGGAAACAGTTAGGACACCATTTTCATCTATGACAAAGCATACTTCTAAGGGTTGGCCCCGAGGAGCACCAGGAAGACAAGAAAGACTGAACATACCGAGTAGATTGTTGTCTGTGACTCTTGCTCTCTCACCTTAATAAACCTTAATCCAGACACTACAAAGGTTATCTATGGCTGTAGCATACCATCTAGACTTTTTGACAGGTATGCTAGTGTTCCTAGGAATAACCACATCCATGATTTCTTCCGGGGATACTGCTATACCTAGTGACAGTGGGTTAACATCTTGCAGCACCAAGTTTGGGACATTCCTAAAGCCTTCACTCAAAATAGCAGCCTGAACAGCTGCACCATAAGCAACAGCCTCATCCGGATTTATGCCCTTGAACAAATTTTTTCCTTTGAAAAAGTCTTGTAACAGATCTTGCTGTTTGGGAATCCTCGAGGAGCCACCCACAAGAACAACATCATCTATATCACTGTTGCAGATTTTTGAATCGCGCAGACAAGTATCAACAATTTTCATACATTGATTAAACAGATCCAAATTTTTGAATCGCGCAGACAAGTATCAACTGGATCACTAAACTTCCTCCCAATTAACCTTTTAGCATCTGAAAAAAGAAACACACTTTATTCCTAAAATAGCAAGTAAAGATTTGCACGAGTAAAGTTTGCATCAGAGATAGAAATAACATTAAGCACAGGAAGTGGAAGAGAGAAGAGTAATGTACCAAACACAGTGTTTTGAGGGTTAGATGCAGCCTGATACTTAGCAGTATCACCGATCAACCTTTGATCATCGTTGAAAGCAACAACAGAAGGTGTAGTTCTGTTGCCTTGTTCATTATGAATAATCTCAATTCTATTGTGATCATCGAGCCACACAGCAACACAAGAATAGGTTGTTCCTAGGTCTATTCCTACTGCACGTCCTTCGTATTTTTTAGACATTGTCTTTTGAGTAAAAGAAAAACACAAAGCTAAAACAGTGTGCGTGATATTTTATATATATATATATATATATATATATATATATATATATATATATATATATATATATATATATATATATATATATATATATATATATATATATATATATATATATATATATATATATATATATATATATATATATATATATATATATATATATATCATGCCAACAAAATATATAAAAGGGTTAATAGTCATTCACCCCCTACCATATAGGCGAGTTTTGATTTCCCCCCTTTTAAAAAAAAGTTTTGGATTACACCATCAAATTTATTTTAACATTGATAGGAATAAATCACAAATATAAAGGAGGGCATATGTTTGTAAGTTGAGTGAGAGATATAAGATTTAGTTTTAAATTTTTAAATAATTATAAAAGATATGATTAATGATTAATTTTTTCATTTAATTTCATATGTTTTTTATAATTGTATCTATTTTGGATATAAAATTTTAATCAATTAAATATACATATAATTGTAAGATTTATTTTCACTATAAAAAACACATTTAACTTTGGACACGAAATTGATTTAACTTGGTTACAGATGCGAGGTAACGAATGACGTCGTGAAAACTTGCCACTTAACACCCCTCGATTTTAGAATAACTGAAGAGATAGTTGAAATGATCATTAGTTCGATCTCCAACAATAAACTTTTTATATTTTCAAAAATTCCTACTACAAATAATACTTTTTATGATGAAACTTTCACCTCAAACATGCTAAAATCGAGAGTATACGTCTTGGAAGTGTCATGTTTAATTTTTTAAAAAAAATAAACAACTTTTTCCCTTGATTTTCTCAAAAGTCCTTGATTTTTGTTATCTTAAATATTATTTTATTTTGCCTTTTCTGATTAAATTAGGATTACCTTCAAATATCAATGAACTCCTCCTGCACTCACCCCTTTGTTGTTTATTTTTCCTTTTCCAATTTTCAGGGTTAACCAACCAGTCAATGCTCAAATGTTCGGTAACCCTAAAACTTGTTCTCTTTTATTTTAATTATTACTTGTGTCGGACTTATTGCGCTGTTGGGGTTTCTGTTCTTATTGCTTTTTCTCCCTCATTCCCATGGTTTATTATGTATCTGCTCCTGGACTGTATTGTGTGGCCTTGAAGGCACTTAAACACTGCTTATTATTATTACTGCGTGGTTAGTAATTTTAGGGGGTGTAACCTCGAACTGAACATAGAATCACTAATTTTACAAGATAAATGCAATCGAAGTTAATCACGTGATTGTGCACCCACACACCTTTTACGGTACCCCTCTTGTTGCCTGTTGCCTTGTTGCCTTGTGTTTTTCAGTGTAGAATAGCCAAGTCCCTCGAATACGAGGATACCTCAGCAATGTTGCCCTCGGTTCATTCTTAAGATCATAAGTCCCAATGATGCTGCCTTCGATTCGCTAATATGATCTCGTCCCTCGAAGTTGCCTATGAAGTGTTGAGGTATCCTCTGGTTGCCTAACAATGGCTATTCTGATCCTTCCCTTAGACTACCTGCCCCTCTATGGCAGGGACAGTCTTGTGGCGAACGATGATTCGACGACCCTTTAACCTCCAAATAAAAGGACTTTCCTACCCTCATATGGTATGGATAGCCCTGAAAGGCTAAAAGAACATTTTTTTCATCTAACCAGGTAATTTGCCCTTAATTGCATGCTCTGGTTTAAAACTTCTTTTTCTACTCTTTTCTAAAAACTCACATCGCTACGCTCATTTACGACCTAAAGTCCTTGTTTTTTTCTTCTTCTACGTTTCTAAACTTTTGGTTTCAAAACTAAAGAGCAAAGCAATTAAGAGCCCCTGGATAACCATGGATGCAAAGGGTGTTATACACCTTCCCTTTGTAGAAATTACCCCCCGAACTCAGTTTTCTTTTAAAAGGTTTTTCCTGTGCTTTTAGTCTTTCTATTTAATTTGGATAAAATAAAAGTCGGTGGCAACTCTTGCTTACCGCGACATTTCAAATAAAGTCAGTTCACTGTATTACAGATGCCATCCAGGCGGAGTATTGTCGGAGATGGGCTTAAAGATTCCATCCAGCTTGATACACTTTAGAGTCAGAATACATCGTACGTTAGACCTTATCTGAAGGATATAATTAGGATGAGTCTTACGTTAGACTGAATCCATTGTATTGATAAGTGTCAAAGTAAGTCGTGCGTCAAGCTATACTTTTAGGACGAGTCATACGCTAGACTGGGTCCAATTTGCATTGTTAAATGTCTGGAAAAACCGTACGTTAGGCTGAAGGATGGGTCGTACGTTAGGCTGTAAGATTAGTCGTACGTTAGACCAGGTCCCCTGTGTTGATAGTTGTCAGAATACACCATACGTCAGGTTGTATCTTAGGATGAGTCGTACGTTAGACTGGATTATTTGTATTGAGAAGTACCAGAATGAGCCATACGCTAGGCTGTATTTGAGATCAGTGTGTTGAGAAGTGTCTGTTAGAGGTTGATCGTGTCAGCACCGTTCGTAGTAACTGAATTAGATCTTGGAAAGATGATCGTGTCTATACCGTTCATGGTGATAGAATTAGATCTTTGAATGTTGATCGTGTCAGCACCGTTCGTAGTAACTGAATTAGATCTTGGAAAGATGATTATCTCTAAACTATCTCTGGAGAATATCCGGAACTAAGTATCAGAATTAAATTTTGGTCTTGATTATCTCTAAACTATCTATGGAGAATACCCGGAACTAAGTATCAGAATTAAATCTTTGTCTTGACTATCTCTGAACTATCTCTGGAGAATACCCGGAACTAAGTATCAGAATTAAATCTTTGTCTTAATAATCTCTGAACTATCTCTAGAGAATACCCGGAACTAAGTATCAGAACTAAATCTTTGTCTTGATTATCTCTGAACCATCTCTGGAGAATATCCAAAATTAAGTCTCAGAACTAAATCTCTGTCTTGATTATCTCTGAACTATCTCTGGAAGATATCCAAAACTAAGTATCAGAACTAAATCTCTGTCTTGATTATCTCTGAACTATCTCTGGAAGATATCCAAAACTAAGTATCAGAACTAAATCATGGTCTTGATTATCTCTGAACTATCTTTGGAAGATATCCAAAATTAAGTGTCAGGACTAAATCTCTGTCTTGAATGAGTGTCAGAATTAAATCGTTGACGTTATTATCTCTGCCATATATCTAGCAGATAATGTTCATTTGATTTGTAGGAATAGACTGAAATAGCAACATTAGTTTTATGCAATGTCGTGATGCATGTATTGTAATGTTTATTTTTTGAAATGGATGAAAGTGTTGTGCATATGTCATGAGGCGTATGTATGTTATGAATGTGCCATGAGGCGTATGATGTATGAATGCAAAATGTTGTTTAATGATGATAGTAGATTGTAGTAGCATCTGGCGGGGAAAATAAATCCCTGTCTGTTGTGGAGAATACAGAGTACAGGTCTTCCTTTTTAGTAGGAACTCCCGCTTCATGCTCGAGGATGCTCAGCTGGGGATTTTTGACTTCTACTTGGGGATGAGAGCCATTTTAATGATTGACCTTGATGTACCATGTACCCTTGATTTTTGGTCATTAGTTGTACCCTGTGCAAATTCTTCCTGATGCTAACATTTGAAATTATGTAGCAGAATATGTTTAATAATGAATTCATGAGATGCAGTGCATATGTCTGTCTTGATTTTTTTGAAAGCATTAAAACAGAAGATGTAAAAGCGTGATGTTTATAAAAATGTGATGTTTGTAAAAACGAAATATCAACTCAGCATTTGTGGTAAACCTTAAGGAGTCAGGATACCTTTTTGATGACAGTATGCTTTTGAACTAACCATGCTTCAGTTAGGACTTTCAAGGGTTGTAACATGGCTTGGTTCACGGTTTAAGAAACAAAGGATAATGGCTCAAAGTTTATTTGTACCCATCCCAATCTTCATGATGTTCTTCGATCCTATGCTCAGTTAACTTTGCGTTTAAGTCCTAGCAGAGCTTGAAGTTGTAATACTGACATTTGATTGATGGTTGAAGCACTGGCAATTTATTTGGACAAACGGTCATCCCTTTTTGTAATATTTTCTTTTTGTAATATCTTCTTTGTTCGAGGATTTTTAGCAACCTCTTTTTGACCTTGATTTCGTTATCCCTAACTTTTGCCTGAACTGTTTATTTTGAGATTACAGTCAGCGGGATGTTTTGATTTTTGATAAGTCTCCTTCATAGGTTTTGACTTAACAGCTTTTTTCTTTTTGGTGGATATTGATTGCCTGACTTAATGGTTGCGGGAACCCATCATTATTTATGTAAACAACAGCTAGTATAATTGAGTTAACTGAGTAACTACCCTGCCCCAGGTTATGATTAAGGGTTTTAATATGTATGAGAAAGAAAACTTCTACTTCTTAGGCTCAAAGGGGGTTGACGAGGGATTAACATCCTTATATCTCCACTATTTAGGAATTGAAACAATGTTTGTACATCATCAGCATAGTCCGTTCAAAAGCATACTGTATGAGGTTGCGGTATCGTTTTCGTCATCCTCCCTCAAAAGGCTTACAGCTTAGCAGGAGTTGAATATCGCAAAACATAAAGTAAAGACACAATTTAAAATGAGTGATAGCGAAATAATTTATCCAAGACAAACATATGCAATGCACTGATGATGATTATTAAAACAGATAATGTCTATCATAAGTCAAATGTTTAAACAAACAGGATTGAAATTGCAAATAAAAGCAAAGCTAATGACCCAACAATCCATCCTTCTAGACATTAGTCAGACTTGTCATGATTAGGCACGGGAGCAGTGATCACCATATGCGTCTTAGGAGGGTCCCTCGGAGTAATCAATTCGATCTTCAACAAATGTCGTAATGCTTGATCTAATGACATGTTAATTTTGGTTAATTGACGCTTAGGTGTCTCTGGCTTGCGTTGTTGTTGTGGAACTGATGTAGAGATCAGGACTGCCCCAACAGTTTGGTTGCGTTCATTACGACCCTTCTGATTGTGCACAACATTAGCCATATGAGGTTCCTCATGTGAATTGAAATCTATGATCTTGTCATCGATTAAATCTTGAATCCTATGCTTCAATGGTCCACAATATTCGGTATCATGACCAGGACTATTCAAATGATTAGCACATCTTCCATTATACTTGTGCCCCGGAGCAGGGTTGGCAGGAACTGAGTATGGAGGCAATAGGGTTATCAAGTTCTGATTGAGCACTTGCTGCAGAACTTGGGTCAGCGGCATGTGCAACGGAGTAAATGATCGCTTAGGTTTGGATTTCTGACTACCTTGCTGCCTATGCTGATCCTTCTTCTTCTTGATCAGAAGTGTCTTCAATTCTTCTTGCCCCTTGGACAAGTTAAGGATCATCTCTTGGAAATGGTTGTTCTGAGCCTGAAGATTTCTGACAGATCGCTCGAGATTCATGATGCTGAGATAAACAACGAGAGAAGATGTGAGACCTATTGTAAGCCACCTGTTATGCGATGTCATGAATGCGAATGCAACATTTTCAAGGATCTTTAGGAAATTTAGTTCGCGGCATTTAGAAATTGATCGGTCACAGCTTTGTCTGAAGAACTCGGACTTTCATCTTGGGAAGTCCTTCTTTGGGAATCAAGCTTGCCATATCGAGTGGGTCATCGCCTATGATTCAGGATACCTCTGAATTTGAAAGTATATGGCTAGAGGAAAATAAATCCTCTTTCCCCTTGATAGGTATTGTGTCTTTGAATTGGAAGATGTTAGCCAGAGGAAAATAAATCCTCTTACCCCTTGATAAGGATTCGGTCCTTGATAATGGCACCTAAAATTGTGCGCCCTAAATCCTTAAGATCCTTGAAAGGGTTAGTTAATTATGCTATGTTATGATGTCATGATGTTATGCGAATGCAATGCAATAGGTAAAGAATAAGGTAATAAGGACGAGTGTCCTATAAGCAAATCCAGCAAAGAAATAGAAGGGTTAGTAGCATACAAGCAAGTCACACAAATTTCCTTAGGTTTAAAGGCTTGTGTGAAGTCTGACCGGGTAACTACCCTTCCCCAATAGGTACTTCTAAGGATAAGGATGAAATCAGCAACAGGTTCTACAAAGTTACCCAGAATTATCAGTCCTTCTAAAGCACCCTCGAACATGATGCATTCGCATCATGCAATGATACTTTAAGAAAGAACCTACCTGAGTTGTAGTATCGGGTAGCGACTATGCCCTCAACATACATCCAGAGTAGTCCCCCCACTATGTTCCTAAAGGCCAAGATGGGTTAAAGGTAACTAAAGGTCCTTAAGCTCTGACTCACCCACAAATATCCACACAAACCTCCCTCATACAAGAGAAGCATGCAAACACCCATAGAGGCCTAACTTAAGCGTGAACTCTCATATTAACCAATCCTCCACATACATGAAGGAGGTCTCCATGACTATGCCACTTCCTATCTCAAGGTGCACTCGAATCCGGGTATAGGATTCATCTTCCATTCAATTCCCAAAACAACCCTAAAAAAATAAAGCAAGCAAAACAAACATTAAGTGATCCTAAACTTTAAGGTAACCCCTCTTTTTATTCGAAGATCCCCAGCAGAGTCGCCAGTTCTGTAATACGGTGGGAGAACTGACCTTTTGAAATGTTGCAGATAGCAAGAGTCTCCACTGACTTTTATTTTATCCAATATATGGAAAGGCTAAAAGAACAGGAAAAGACCTTTTAAAAAGATTTTGAGTTCGGGGGGTAAGTTATAAAAAGGGAAGGTGTAAGCACCCTTTGTATCCATGGTTATCCATGGGCTCTTAATTGCTTAGCTCACTTATTTGTTTGAAATGTATTGTGTGAATAGGAAAAACTTTGTTTAAGGACTTTAGCTTGTAAATAAGTGTAGCCTTGTTTTGAAAGTATTTTGTAAAAGAGAGTGTGAAAAACATTTTGAATTTAAAAAGAGTAAGCAATCAGGAGCACTTACCCTAAGTTAGAAAAATTGTTCTTTTAGCTTTTCAGTTTGAAAAGGCTATCCATACCATAAGAGGGTAGGAAGTCCTTTCATTGGATGTTCGGGTCATCGAAGATTATCGTTCGCCATAAGACTGTCCCTACCATAAAGAGGGCAGGTAGTCTCAGGGAAGGATATAATAGTCATTTTAGGCAACATGCGAGGATACCTTAGCAATAGGGGCAATCATCATTTACAGAGGCAACTTCGAGGGACAAGATCATTTACTGTTAAGGCAACTTCGAAGGGACTATAATCTTATGATGATGAACTAAGAGTAACATTTGTTTTGCTTAGGTATCCTCGGAATCGAGGGACTTGACTATTTCAGAATCGTAATTAAAAGGCAACATGCAGCATAAGAAGGGTTACCCTAAAGGTGTGTGTGTGGCACAATCATGTGGTTCAATTCGAATATTTATTTTATAATTAGTGATTCTATTTTCAGTTCATGGTTTATCACTCTCTAGGGTTACTAACCACGCAGTCAAATAATAGTTATATTGTACGAAAATTTAAAGGCAGAAAATAAACCTACAACTATTACAAAGCTTTGGGGCAGTTACATAATAGAGGAAGAATGGAGCGCGAAAATAAAAACCTAACTATTACAAAAAAAAACCTTTTACAAACCTATACACATTTTCTAGAATTTAAATGGCAGAATTTAAATAAATTAAAATAAAGGAAAATAATTTAAATAAATAAATAATAAAAAGCGAAATTTAAGTAAAATAAACAATTGAAATTAAAGGTACGCGACATACACTGGAGTTCAGGATGAGAAGAGAAATCGCGAAAGAGAAGTTTATGGTTTGAAAATATAATGATAAACCTAATAACTAGAAAACCTAAGGGTGAAATAAACCTACAGGGTTGAAATACCCAAACTAATTACTGAGCCTAACTGCACTAAGCAAAAGTTACAAGGAAAAGTTAATTGATTAAATAAACCTAAATCTAATTAAATCAACCTAATTATTATAATTTTAATCCTAATCATTAAAATTAACTAATTAAAATTAACTAATTCTAATCATTAAAATTAACGAATTCTAATTATTAAAATTAACTAATTAAAAATTAAAATTAAAACTAAATCTAAATTTTTACCCTAAACTAATTAGTTGAATTCTATGACTAAATTAAATCAAAGGGGCAAAACTAGTTCTAATTAATAGGGTTAAAATTTTTTGGTTTATGGTTAAGAATAGGGTTTATAGCTTAATAACAAAAATAAAAAAACAAACAAACTAGAACTACAAACAGCAAAAGAAAAAAACAAAACCTGGCGCTGGAATCTGGTGTTGTTGGATCTTGAAGGTTCACTGTGGGCGTGCACTTCCTGGCCGTCAGATCTAGCGCTTGGAACAATCTGATGGTGGAGATGTGAGGGAACACCATGGTCAGGCGTGGGCGTCTGTACTGGATTCGCAAAGTTTATAAATGGTAAAAAAACATTTGTCTTTGGCCAGATTCGAACCTGGGTCTTGTGGTATAAAAACATGAGGCCCTGCCAATTGTGCTGCATTCGATTTATAGTCAAATAAATCACTTCATAAAAATAAATATAAAAATAAGTGTAAAAGGAAAAAGTCAAAGAATCAATCCCTGGGCCCACAGAGCTGCACGCGTGCCAATGATGAGTGGAGAGAGGAATTCTGAATATGTTGACCAGCCAATGTGGGAGAGAGAGAAAACATGGAACATTTGACCAACGAATCAAAACAAGCCACGCACAGTCGTCCTTCTCAATCCACTATTCATCATCATCTCCAAAGTTACCTGCGGATTTTCCTAGGGCCTTAGCTGCGGAATTGCCTGCGGATTTTCCGTAGGTTCTTCATATTCAATTTCGTGGTTCTCAAACAGCCATGAACGATCTCACACGACTCCAAATCTCGCCCAGATCCCCTAAAACAAACCTTGCGCATCCAATAGTGATCTTTGTTTGGCTTGAAAATACCTGAAGACATGAAAACGAGTGCATGGTCCAATTATGCCCTAACCATGGCGTGGCTTTATTCCTGCGTGCAAGCTTCGAGATGATGGGTTTAATCTTTTCCAAAACATTCCAGAAACTCAATTGTGCGGTTAGTATGAATTACAACACGTTAAAAACACGAAGTACAAGATTCAAGAATGTAAACGAATAAGATGGACCTGATATATATATTCACGCGTTATGAGAGCCTTGTAGCCATGGAGTATTTCTCTATATCACCTTAGGAAGGGAACGAGAAGGTTGTTTGGATTAGAAAATCGCTTGAGCTTTGTCCATGATTTTTCTCTCTTCTTAAATATTTTGGCTCTTTAGAAAACCTAATGTTCTTGCCTATTTTTCCGTCCCCTCATGTTTGGAATATGCCATGTATTTATAGAGGTGCAAATTAGGGTAATTGGTGGGCTTGGATATCATGAAACTTTGGAGAAAGAAATTTTAATAAAAATTATGTAATTCCTTTCTATTTTTGCATAAAATCTTGATTTAATCCTTCCAATCCTATTTACCACGAATTTGCACTAAAATGAGGAATATTTTGATGATTGGATTTGATTATAAAATCAATTCTTTGATTTAACCTTAATTATTTCATATTTATGTGATTTACTAATATTTAAATGAATTAAAATTCAAATAAATAAAATAAATACTATAAAAATAAAACAATTAGTTTAGGAATACTCAATAGGTCCATGGACACGTTTGGAATGCATATTTTAGGCCCATTAGTCCAAAAACACCAAATTGTGCAATTAGGTTTTTGTGTTTTTCTTGAAAATCGACCAACTTCTGAGCCTCATATCTCCTTCAATTTTTATCATATGACCATGTTCTAGGACTTTTTGGAAAGCCCAAGATGTCCTCTACAAACCCACATTGGAACATATTTTTCATTTGAGAATTCTATCTTGAAGATATGGCTCTTGACAAAAAACAGCTTTTGCGAGCTTCTAGAAGGACATGTAATGTTTTGGCTCATATCTCTTATGCGGAAGCATTTCTTGACCTTGGGCCCAACATCAAAGTTGTAGAGAATCAAATTTCCTTGAGAATGAGATTTGGTTGAGGAATTTCTGAGAAATTATGAGAGAGATATGGCTGGTCAAAGTTCAGTTGACTTTTACCTAGAAACCCCAATTTAGCAACTTTGTACTTTTGTGGATTTTTTATCTTCCCTTGATGAATCATGATCAACCCTTGATCAAATTATGAATGATACTTCTAAATGAGGATGTTGACAAAAATCAGGAATTTTGACTGTACTTTGACCACAGTTGACTTTTAGGTCAAACTAGTCAACTATTGACCATTTGAGCTGTTGACTGAGCAATCTTATGAATCAGAACTTGAAACTTGGCACGAGGATCCTTTGAGGCATATGAGAATCCATGAGGTTCATTTGAGGCCTCAGAAACTGATTCCACCTTAAGAGAAGGGAAACCCTAGATGTGGGTTAATTACTTAGGAGCCAAGTATGTGTGCCCAATTGAGGATCATATGAGTCAAAATATTTTAAAATATGATGGGCAAATTTTGGGGTATGACAGCTGCCCCTATTCAATCTTCTTACACTTTAGGATGTAGATTGGCTTGTGTGCCTGTCGGAATCTGAAGGTGGAAGAGGATTGAACACTAGAATACCAAGAAATTTGCCCTTGATGATGCAGTGACTTTTTCAGAGATGGGCTTAGAGATGCCATCCAGGCGGAGTATTGTCGGAGATGGGCTTAAAGATTCCATCCAGCTTGATAGACTTGAGAGTCAGAATACGTCGTATGTTAGACCTTATCTGAAGGATATACTTAGGATATACTTAGGATGAGTCTTACGTTAGACTGAATCCACTGTATTGATAAGTGTCAAAGTAAGCCGTGCGTCAGGCTATACTTATAGGACGAGTCATACGCTAGACTAGGTCTAGTTTGCATTGTTAAATGTCCGGAAAAACCGTACGTTAGGCTGAAGGATGGGTCGTACGTTAGGCTGTAAGATTGGTCGTACGTTAGACCAGGTCCCCTGTGTTGATAGTTGTCTGAATACACCATACGTCAGGTTGTATCCTAGGATGAGTCGTACGTTAGACTGGATTATTTGTATTGAGAAGTACCAGAATGAGCCATACGCTAGGCTATATTTGAGCTCAGTGTGTTAAGAAGTGTCTGTTAGAGGTTGATCGTGTCAGCACCGTTCGTAGTAACTGAATTAGATCTTGGAAAGATGATCGTGTCTATACCGTTCGTGGTGATAGAATTAGATCTTTGAATGTTGATCGTGTCAGCACCGTTCGTAGTAACTGAATTAGATCTTGAAAAGATGATTATCTCTAAACTATCTCTGGAGAATATCCGGAACTAAGTATCAGAATTAAATCTTGGTATTGATTATCTCTAAACTATCTCTGGAGAATACCCGGAACTAAGTATCAGAATTAAATCTTTGTCTTGACTATCTCTGAACTATCTCTGGAGAATACCCGGAACTAAGTATCAGAATTAAATCTTTGTCTTAATTATCTCTAAACTATCTCTGGAGAATACCCGGAACTAAGTATCAGAACTAAATCTTTGTCTTGATTATCTCTGAACCATCTCTGGAGAATATCCAAAATTAAGTCTCAGAACTAAATCTCTGTCTTGATTATTTCTGAACTATCTCTGGAAGATATCCAAAATTAAGTATCAGAACTAAATCTCTGTCTTGATTATCTCTGAACTATCTCTGAAAGATATCCAAAACTAAGTATCAGAACTAAATCATGGTCTTGATTATCTCTGAACTATCTTTGTAAGATATCCAAAATTAAGTGTCAGAACTAAATCTCTGTCTTGAATGAGTGTCAGAATTAAATCGTTGACTTTAATATCTCTGCCCTATATCTAGCAGATAATATTCATTTGATTTGTAGGAATAGACTGAAAAAGCAACATTAGTTTTATGCAATGTCGTGATGCATGTATTGTAATGTTTATTTTTTGAAATGGATGAGAGTGTTATGCATATGTCATGAGGCGTATGTATGTTATGAATGTGCCATGAGGCGTATGATGTATGAATGCAAAATGTTGTTTAATGATGATAGTAGATTGTAGTAGCGTCTGGCGGGGAAAATAAATCCCTGTCTGTTGTTGAGAATACAGAGTACAGGTCTTCCTTTTTAGTAGGAACTCCCGCTCCATGCTCGAGGATGCTCAGCTGGGGATTTTTGACTTCTGCTTGGGGATGAGAGCCATTTTAATGATTGACCTTGATTAGGGGTGGCAAAACGGGCCGGGGCCCGCCGGGCCACTCGCGCACCCGCCAAAAAATGGCGGGTTGGGTTGGGATTTTAGGCTCATTAGTTGTACCCTGTGCAAATTCTTCCTGATGCTAATATTGGAAATTATGTAGCAGAATATGTTTAATAATGAATTCATGAGATGCAGTGCATATGTCTGTCTTGATTTTTTTGAAAGCATTAAAACAGAAGATGTAAAACCGTGATGTTTATAAAAATGTGATGTTTGTAAAAACGAAATATCAACTCAGCATTTGTGGTAAACCTTAAGGAATTAGGATACCTTTTTTATGACAGTATGCTTTTGAACTAACCATGCTTCAGTTAGGACTTTCAAGGGTTGTAACATGGCTTGGTTCACGGTTTAAGAAACAAAGGATAATGGCTCAAAGTTTATTTGTACCCATCCCAATCTTCATGATGTTCTTCGATCCTATGCTCAGTTAACTTTGCGTTTAAGTCCTAGCAGAGCTTGAAGTTGTAATACTGACATTTGATTGATGGTTGAAGCACTGGCAATTTATTTGGACAAACGGTCATCCCTTTTTGTAATATTTTCTTTTTGTAATATCTTCTTTGTTCGAGGATTTTTAGCAACCTCTTTTTGACCTTGATTTCGTTATCCCTAACTTTTGCCTGAACTGTTTATTTTGAGATTACAGTCAGCGGGATGTTTTGATTTTTGATAAGTCTCCTTCATAGGTTTTGACTTAACAGCTTTTTTCTTTTTGGTGGATATTGATTGCCTGACTTAATGGTTGCGGGAACCCATCATTATTTATGTAAACAACAGCTAGTATAATTGAGTTAACTGAGTAACTACCCTGCCCCAGGTTATGATTAAGGGTTTTAATATGTATGAGAAAGAAAACTTCTACTTCTTAGGCTCAAAGGGGGTTGACGAGGGATTAACATCCTTATATCTCCACTATTTAGGAATTGAAACAATGTCTGTACATCATCAGCATAGTCCGTTCAAAAGCATACTGTATGAGGTTGCGGTATCGTTTTCGTCATCCTCCCTCAAAAGGCTTACAGCTTAGCAGGAGTTGAATATCGCAAAACATAAAGTAAAGACACAATTTAAAATGAGTGATAGCGAAATAATTTATCCAAGACAAACATATGCAATGCACTGATGATGATTATTAAAACAGATAATGTCTATCATAAGTCAAATGTTTAAACAAACAGGATTGAAATTGCAAATAAAAGCAAAGCTAATGACCCAACAATCCATCCTTCTAGACATTAGTCAGACTTGTCATGATTAGGCACGGGAGCAGTGATCACCATATGCGTCTTAGGAGGGTCCCTCGGAGTAATCAATTCGATCTTCAACAAATGTCGTAATGCTTGATCTAATGACATGTTAATTTTGGTTAATTGACGCTTAGGTGTCTCTGGCTTGCGTTGTTGTTGTGGAACTGATGTAGAGATCAGGACTGCCCCAACAGTTTGGTTGCGTTCATTACGACCCTTCTGATTGTGCACAACATTAGCCATATGAGGTTCCTCATGTGAATTGAAATCTATGATCTTGTCATCGATTAAATCTTGAATCCTATGCTTCAATGGTCCACAATATTCGGTATCATGACCAGGACTATTCAAATGATTAGCACATCTTCCATTATACTTGTGCCCCGGAGCAGGGTTGGCAGGAACTGAGTATGGAGGCAATAGGGTTATCAAGTTCTGATTGAGCACTTGCTGCAGAACTTGGGTCAGCGGCATGTGCAACGGAGTAAATGATCGCTTAGGTTTGGATTTCTGACTACCTTGCTGCCTATGCTGATCCTTCTTCTTCTTGATCAGAAGTGTCTTCAATTCTTCTTGCCCCTTGGACAAGTTAAGGATCATCTCTTGGAAATGGTTGTTCTGAGCCTGAAGATTTCTGACAGATCGCTCGAGATTCATGATGCTGAGATAAACAACGAGAGAAGATGTGAGACCTATTGTAAGCCACCTGTTATGCGATGTCATGAATGCGAATGCAACATTTTCAAGGATCTTTAGGAAATTTAGTTCGCGGCATTTAGAAATTGATCGGTCACAGCTTTGTCTGAAGAACTCGGACTTTCATCTTGGGAAGTCCTTCTTTGGGAATCAAGCTTGCCATATCGAGTGGGTCATCGCCTATGATTCAGGATACCTCTGAATTTGAAAGTATATGGCTAGAGGAAAATAAATCCTCTTTCCCCTTGATAGGTATTGTGTCTTTGAATTGGAAGATGTTAGCCAGAGGAAAATAAATCCTCTTACCCCTTGATAAGGATTCGGTCCTTGATAATGGCACCTAAAATTGTGCGCCCTAAATCCTTAAGATCCTTGAAAGGGTTAGTTAATTATGCTATGTTATGATGTCATGATGTTATGCGAATGCAATGCAATAGGTAAAGAATAAGGTAATAAGGACGAGTGTCCTATAAGCAAATCCAGCAAAGAAATAGAAGGGTTAGTAGCATACAAGCAAGTCACACAAATTTCCTTAGGTTTAAAGGCTTGTGTGAAGTCTGACCGGGTAACTACCCTTCCCCAATAGGTACTTCTAAGGATAAGGATGAAATCAGCAACAGGTTCTACAAAGTTACCCAGAATTATCAGTCCTTCTAAAGCACCCTCGAACATGATGCATTCGCATCATGCAATGATACTTTAAGAAAGAACCTACCTGAGTTGTAGTATCGGGTAGCGACTATGCCCTCAACATACATCCAGAGTAGTCCCCCCACTATGTTCCTAAAGGCCAAGATGGGTTAAAGGTAACTAAAGGTCCTTAAGCTCTGACTCACCCACAAATATCCACACAAACCTCCCTCATACAAGAGAAGCATGCAAACACCCATAGAGGCCTAACTTAAGCGTGAACTCTCATATTAACCAATCCTCCACATACATGAAGGAGGTCTCCATGACTATGCCACTTCCTATCTCAAGGTGCACTCGAATCCGGGTATAGGATTCATCTTCCATTCAATTCCCAAAACAACCCTAAAAAAATAAAGCAAGCAAAACAAACATTAAGTGATCCTAAACTTTAAGGTAACCCCTCTTTTTATTCGAAGATCCCCAGCAGAGTCGCCAGTTCTGTAATACGGTGGGAGAACTGACCTTTTGAAATGTTGCAGATAGCAAGAGTCTCCACTGACTTTTATTTTATCCAATATATGGAAAGGCTAAAAGAACAGGAAAAGACCTTTTAAAAAGATTTTGAGTTCGGGGGGTAAGTTATAAAAAGGGAAGGTGTAAGCACCCTTTGTATCCATGGTTATCCATGGGCTCTTAATTGCTTAGCTCACTTATTTGTTTGAAATGTATTGTGTGAATAGGAAAAACTTTGTTTAAGGACTTTAGCTTGTAAATAAGTGTAGCCTTGTTTTGAAAGTATTTTGTAAAAGAGAGTGTGAAAAACATTTTGAATTTAAAAAGAGTAAGCAATCAGGAGCACTTACCCTAAGTTAGAAAAATTGTTCTTTTAGCTTTTCAGTTTGAAAAGGCTATCCATACCATAAGAGGGTAGGAAGTCCTTTCATTGGATGTTCGGGTCATCGAAGATTATCGTTCGCCATAAGACTGTCCCTACCATAAAGAGGGCAGGTAGTCTCAGGGAAGGATATAATAGTCATTTTAGGCAACATGCGAGGATACCTTAGCAATAGGGGCAATCATCATTTACAGAGGCAACTTCGAGGGACAAGATCATTTACTGTTAAGGCAACTTCGAAGGGACTATAATCTTATGATGATGAACTAAGAGTAACATTTGTTTTGCTTAGGTATCCTCGGAATCGAGGGACTTGACTATTTCAGAATCGTAATTAAAAGGCAACATGCAGCATAAGAAGGGTTACCCTAAAGGTGTGTGTGTGGCACAATCATGTGGTTCAATTCGAATATTTATTTTATAATTAGTGATTCTATTTTCAGTTCATGGTTTATCACTCTCTAGGGTTACTAACCACGCAGTCAAATAATAGTTATATTGTACGAAAATTTAAAGGCAGAAAATAAACCTACAACTATTACAAGGCTTTGGGGCAGTTACATAATAGAGGAAGAATGGAGCGCGAAAATAAAAACCTAACTATTACAAAAAAAAACCTTTTACAAACCTATACACATTTTCTAGAATTTAAATGGCAGAATTTAAATAAATTAAAATAAAGGAAAATAATTTAAATAAATAAATAATAAAAAGCGAAATTTAAGTAAAATAAACAATTGAAATTAAAGGTACGCGACATACACTGGAGTTCAGGATGAGAAGAGAAATCGCGAAAGAGAAGTTTATGGTTTGAAAATATAATGATAAACCTAATAACTAGAAAACCTAAGGGTGAAATAAACCTACAGGGTTGAAATACCCAAACTAATTACTGAGCCTAACTGCACTAAGCAAAAGTTACAAGGAAAAGTTAATTGATTAAATAAACCTAAATCTAATTAAATCAACCTAATTATTATAATTTTAATCCTAATCATTAAAATTAACTAATTAAAATTAACTAATTCTAATCATTAAAATTAACGAATTCTAATTATTAAAATTAACTAATTAAAAATTAAAATTAAAACTAAATCTAAATTTTTACCCTAAACTAATTAGTTGAATTCTATGACTAAATTAAATCAAAGGGGCAAAACTAGTTCTAATTAATAGGGTTAAAATTTTTTGGTTTATGGTTAAGAATAGGGTTTATAGCTTAATAACAAAAATAAAAAAACAAACAAACTAGAACTACAAACAGCAAAAGAAAAAAACAAAACCTGGCGCTGGAATCTGGTGTTGTTGGATCTTGAAGGTTCACTGTGGGCGTGCACTTCCTGGCCGTCAGATCTAGCGCTTGGAACAATCTGATGGTGGAGATGTGAGGGAACACCATGGTCAGGCGTGGGCGTCTGTACTGGATTCGCAAAGTTTATAAATGGTAAAAAAACATTTGTCTTTGGCCAGATTCGAACCTGGGTCTTGTGGTATAAAAACATGAGGCCCTGCCAATTGTGCTGCATTCGATTTATAGTCAAATAAATCACTTCATAAAAATAAATATAAAAATAAGTGTAAAAGGAAAAAGTCAAAGAATCAATCCCTGGGCCCACAGAGCTGCACGCGTGCCAATGATGAGTGGAGAGAGGAATTCTGAATATGTTGACCAGCCAATGTGGGAGAGAGAGAAAACATGGAACATTTGACCAACGAATCAAAACAAGCCACGCACAGTCGTCCTTCTCAATCCACTATTCATCATCATCTCCAAAGTTACCTGCGGATTTTCCTAGGGCCTTAGCTGCGGAATTGCCTGCGGATTTTCCGTAGGTTCTTCATATTCAATTTCGTGGTTCTCAAACAGCCATGAACGATCTCACACGACTCCAAATCTCGCCCAGATCCCCTAAAACAAACCTTGCGCATCCAATAGTGATCTTTGTTTGGCTTGAAAATACCTGAAGACATGAAAACGAGTGCATGGTCCAATTATGCCCTAACCATGGCGTGGCTTTATTCCTGCGTGCAAGCTTCGAGATGATGGGTTTAATCTTTTCCAAAACATTCCAGAAACTCAATTGTGCGGTTAGTATGAATTACAACACGTTAAAAACACGAAGTACAAGATTCAAGAATGTAAACGAATAAGATGGACCTGATATATATATTCACGCGTTATGAGAGCCTTGTAGCCATGGAGTATTTCTCTATATCACCTTAGGAAGGGAACGAGAAGGTTGTTTGGATTAGAAAATCGCTTGAGCTTTGTCCATGATTTTTCTCTCTTCTTAAATATTTTGGCTCTTTAGAAAACCTAATGTTCTTGCCTATTTTTCCGTCCCCTCATGTTTGGAATATGCCATGTATTTATAGAGGTGCAAATTAGGGTAATTGGTGGGCTTGGATATCATGAAACTTTGGAGAAAGAAATTTTAATAAAAATTATGTAATTCCTTTCTATTTTTGCATAAAATCTTGATTTAATCCTTCCAATCCTATTTACCACGAATTTGCACTAAAATGAGGAATATTTTGATGATTGGATTTGATTATAAAATCAATTCTTTGATTTAACCTTAATTATTTCATATTTATGTGATTTACTAATATTTAAATGAATTAAAATTCAAATAAATAAAATAAATACTATAAAAATAAAACAATTAGTTTAGGAATACTCAATAGGTCCATGGACACGTTTGGAATGCATATTTTAGGCCCATTAGTCCAAAAACACCAAATTGTGCAATTAGGTTTTTGTGTTTTTCTTGAAAATCGACCAACTTCTGAGCCTCATATCTCCTTCAATTTTTATCATATGACCATGTTCTAGGACTTTTTGGAAAGCCCAAGATGTCCTCTACAAACCCACATTGGAACATATTTTTCATTTGAGAATTCTATCTTGAAGATATGGCTCTTGACAAAAAACAGCTTTTGCGAGCTTCTAGAAGGACATGTAATGTTTTGGCTCATATCTCTTATGCGGAAGCATTTCTTGACCTTGGGCCCAACATCAAAGTTGTAGAGAATCAAATTTCCTTGAGAATGAGATTTGGTTGAGGAATTTCTGAGAAATTATGAGAGAGATATGGCTGGTCAAAGTTCAGTTGACTTTTACCTAGAAACCCCAATTTAGCAACTTTGTACTTTTGTGGATTTTTTATCTTCCCTTGATGAATCATGATCAACCCTTGATCAAATTATGAATGATACTTCTAAATGAGGATGTTGACAAAAATCAGGAATTTTGACTGTACTTTGACCACAGTTGACTTTTAGGTCAAACTAGTCAACTATTGACCATTTGAGCTGTTGACTGAGCAATCTTATGAATCAGAACTTGAAACTTGGCACGAGGATCCTTTGAGGCATATGAGAATCCATGAGGTTCATTTGAGGCCTCAGAAACTGATTCCACCTTAAGAGAAGGGAAACCCTAGATGTGGGTTAATTACTTAGGAGCCAAGTATGTGTGCCCAATTGAGGATCATATGAGTCAAAATATTTTAAAATATGATGGGCAAATTTTGGGGTATGACAGCTGCCCCTATTCAATCTTCTTACACTTTAGGATGTAGATTGGCTTGTGTGCCTGTCGGAATCTGAAGGTGGAAGAGGATTGAACACTAGAATACCAAGAAATTTGCCCTTGATGATGCAGTGACTTTTTCAGAGATGGGCTTAGAGATGCCATCCAGGCGGAGTATTGTCGGAGATGGGCTTAAAGATTCCATCCAGCTTGATAGACTTGAGAGTCAGAATACGTCGTATGTTAGACCTTATCTGAAGGATATACTTAGGATATACTTAGGATGAGTCTTACGTTAGACTGAATCCACTGTATTGATAAGTGTCAAAGTAAGCCGTGCGTCAGGCTATACTTATAGGACGAGTCATACGCTAGACTAGGTCTAGTTTGCATTGTTAAATGTCCGGAAAAACCGTACGTTAGGCTGAAGGATGGGTCGTACGTTAGGCTGTAAGATTGGTCGTACGTTAGACCAGGTCCCCTGTGTTGATAGTTGTCTGAATACACCATACGTCAGGTTGTATCCTAGGATGAGTCGTACGTTAGACTGGATTATTTGTATTGAGAAGTACCAGAATGAGCCATACGCTAGGCTATATTTGAGCTCAGTGTGTTAAGAAGTGTCTGTTAGAGGTTGATCGTGTCAGCACCGTTCGTAGTAACTGAATTAGATCTTGGAAAGATGATCGTGTCTATACCGTTCGTGGTGATAGAATTAGATCTTTGAATGTTGATCGTGTCAGCACCGTTCGTAGTAACTGAATTAGATCTTGAAAAGATGATTATCTCTAAACTATCTCTGGAGAATATCCGGAACTAAGTATCAGAATTAAATCTTGGTATTGATTATCTCTAAACTATCTCTGGAGAATACCCGGAACTAAGTATCAGAATTAAATCTTTGTCTTGACTATCTCTGAACTATCTCTGGAGAATACCCGGAACTAAGTATCAGAATTAAATCTTTGTCTTAATTATCTCTAAACTATCTCTGGAGAATACCCGGAACTAAGTATCAGAACTAAATCTTTGTCTTGATTATCTCTGAACCATCTCTGGAGAATATCCAAAATTAAGTCTCAGAACTAAATCTCTGTCTTGATTATTTCTGAACTATCTCTGGAAGATATCCAAAATTAAGTATCAGAACTAAATCTCTGTCTTGATTATCTCTGAACTATCTCTGAAAGATATCCAAAACTAAGTATCAGAACTAAATCATGGTCTTAATTATCTCTGAACTATCTTTGTAAGATATCCAAAATTAAGTGTCAGAACTAAATCTCTGTCTTGAATGAGTGTCAGAATTAAATCGTTGACTTTAATATCTCTGCCCTATATCTAGCAGATAATATTCATTTGATTTGTAGGAATAGACTGAAAAAGCAACATTAGTTTTATGCAATGTCGTGATGCATGTATTGTAATGTTTATTTTTTGAAATGGATGAGAGTGTTATGCATATGTCATGAGGCGTATGTATGTTATGAATGTGCCATGAGGCGTATGATGTATGAATGCAAAATGTTGTTTAATGATGATAGTAGATTGTAGTAGCGTCTGGCGGGGAAAATAAATCCCTGTCTGTTGTTGAGAATACAGAGTACAGGTCTTCCTTTTTAGTAGGAACTCCCGCTCCATGCTCGAGGATGCTCAGCTGGGGATTTTTGACTTCTGCTTGGGGATGAGAGCCATTTTAATGATTGACCTTGATTAGGGGTGGCAAAACGGGCCGGGGCCCGCCGGGCCGCTCGCGCACCCGCCAAAAAATGGCGGGTTGGGTTGGGATTTTAGGCTCATTAGTTGTACCCTGTGCAAATTCTTCCTGATGCTAATATTGGAAATTATGTAGCAGAATATGTTTAATAATGAATTCATGAGATGCAGTGCATATGTCTGTCTTGATTTTTTTGAAAGCATTAAAACAGAAGATGTAAAACCGTGATGTTTATAAAAATGTGATGTTTGTAAAAACGAAATATCAACTCAGCATTTGTGGTAAACCTTAAGGAATTAGGATACCTTTTTGATGACAGTATGCTTTTGAACTAACCATGCTTCAGTTAGGACTTTCAAGGGTTGTAACATGGCTTGGTTCACGGTTTAAGAAACAAAGGATAATGGCTCAAAGTTTATTTGTATCCATCCCAATCTTCGTGATGTTCTTCGATCCTATGCTCAGTTAACTTTGCGTTTAAGTCCTAACAGAGCTTGAAGTTGTTATACTGACATTTGATTGATGGTTGAAGCACTGGCAATTTATTTGGACAGGCGGTCATCCCTTTTTGTAATATTTTCTTTTTGTAATATCTTCTTTGTTCGAGGATTTTTAGCAACCTCTTTTTGACCTTGATTTCGTTATCCCTAACTTTTGCCTGAACTGTTTATTTTGAGATTACAGTCAGCGGGATGTTTTGATTTTTGATAAGTCTCCTTCATAGGTTTTGACTTAACAGCTTTTTTCTTTTTGGTGGATATTGACTGCCTGACTTAATGGTTGCGGGAACCCATCATTATTTATGTAAACAACAGCTAGTATAATTGAGTTAACTGAGTAACTACCCTGCCCCAGGTTATGATTAAGGGTTTTAATATGTATGAGAAAGAAAACTTCTACTTCTTAGGCTCAAAGGGGGTTGACGAGGGATTAACATCCTTATATCTCCACTATTTAGGAATTGAAACAATGCCTGTACATCGTTAACATAGTCCGTTCAAAAGCATACTGTATGAGGTTGCGGTATCGTTTTCGTCATCCTCCCTCAAAAGGCTTACAGGTTAGCAGGAGTTGAATATCGCAAAACATAAAGTAAAGACACAATTTAAAATGAGTGATAGCGAAATAATTTATCCAAGACAAACATATGCAATGCACTGATGATGATTATTAAAACAGATAATGTCTATCATAAGTCAAATGTTTAAACAAACAGGATTGAAATTGCAAATGAAATCAAAGCTAATGACCCAACAATCCATCCTTCTAGACATTAGTCAGACTTGTCATGATTAGGCACGGGAGCAGTGATCACCATATGCGTCTTAGGAGGGTCCCTCAGAGTAATCAATTCGATCTTCAACAAATGTCGTAATGCTTGATCTAATGACATGTTAATTTTGGTTAATTGACGCTTAGGTGTCTAGTTTGCATTGTTAAATGTCCGTAAAAACCGTACGTTAGGCTGAAGGATGAGTCGTACGTTAGGCTGTAAGATTGGTCGTACGTTAGACCAGGTCCCCTGTGTTGATAGTTGTCAGAATACACCATATGTCAGGTTGTATCCTAGGATGAGTCGTACGTTAGACTGGATTATTTGTATTGAGAAGTACCAGAATGAGCCATACGCTAGGCTGTATTTGAGCTCAGTGTGTTGAGAAGTGTCTGTTAGAGGTTGATCGTGTCAGCACCGTTCGTAGTAATTGAATTAGATCTTGGAAAGATGATCGTGTCTATACCGTTCGTGGTGATAGAATTAGATCTTTGAATGTTGATCGTGTCAGCACCGTTCGTAGTAACTGAATTAGATCTTGGAAAGATGATTATATCTAAACTATCTCTGGAGAATATCCGGAACTAAGTATCATAATCAAATCTTGGTCTTGATTATCTCTAAACTATCTCTGGAGAATACCCGGAACTAAGTATCAGAATTAAATCTTTGTCTTGACTATCTCTGAACTATCTCTGGAGAATACCCGGAACTAAGTATCAGAATTAAATCTTTGTCCTAATTATCTCTGAACTATCTCTGGAGAATACCCGGAACTAAGTATCAGAACTATGTAAACTCCATTGGGGGACTAAGTCTCTATCGGGAAGAGAACATTTGAAGATATCTTCTCGAGGGTTACTCTGTGGGATATGATCTTGTGAAGTCGACTCTGTGGGAAGGCATTGTCATGATTAGGCATGGGAGCAGTGATCACGATAGGGGTCTTAGGAGGATTGAACTCAATTTCACCAACATCGATCATGTCTTGGATCTTGATCTTTAATACCCAAAAGCTATTGGTATCGTGCCCGGGACTATTGGAATGGTAGGCACATCGCAGTTTGGATTTTGTTTAGCAGAGGAAGTGTTTATGTGTTGAGGAGGATCCCTCACAGTAATCATTCCTGCCTTTAACAGATATTGCAACGCCTGATCTAATGACATGTTAATTTTGGTGAATTGACGCTTAGGTGCATATGGCTTGCGTCGTTGTTGTGGAACTGGTGTAGAGATCAGAACTGCCCCAACAGATTGGTTGCGTTTATTACGACCTTTCTGGTTGTGCACAACATCAGCTATATGAGGTTCCTCAGGTGAATTGAAATCAATGATCTTGTCATAGATTAATTTTTGAATTATATGCTTACAATCCTTTGTATCATGATCAGGACTATTCGAATGATAAGCTCATCTTGCATTATGATTGTATCCGGGAGCTGGATTTGCTGGAGTAGAGTATGAAGGCAATAGAGTTATCAGACTCCGATTGAGCAGGTGTTGCAAAGCTTGAGACAATGGTATGTGCCGTGGAGCCATTGACCTTTTGGGTTTGGACTTCCAAGTACGTTGGCCACCCTGTTTCCTACGCTGATCTTTCTGCTTCTTGGTTAACAAGGTTCTTAGCTCGTCTTTCTCCTTGGACAAATTCAGAATCAAGTTTTAGAACTGGGCATTCTGAGCCTGGAAATTTCTGACTGATTGCTCGAGATTCATTTGTGCTGAAATAAACAGCGAGAGAAGATGAGAGACATGTTATGGAAACATGTTATGAATGCAAATGCAATGTTTTCAATGATCTTTAGGAAATTTAGTTTGCTACATTTAGACATTGAATCAGTCACTGCTTCGTCTGGAGAATCTTGGCTTTCGTCCTTGAACGTCTTTCTTTGAGAATCAAGCTCACTATATCGAGTGGGTCATCGCCTCTGATTCGGGATACCTCTGACTTTGAAGGTATATGGATAGAGGAAAATAAATCCTCTTGCCCCTTGATAGGGATTCAGTCCTTGATAATAGCACCTGAAATTGTGCTCCCTAAATTCCTAAGATCCTTGAAAGGGTTAGTTAACATACTATGTTATAATGTCATGATGTCATGATGTCATGCAGATGTAATGTAGTAAGCAAAGCATAAGGTAATAAGGACGAGTGAGTCCCACAAGAAAGCCTGCAAGGAAATCAAAGGGTTAGCAGCACACACAAGCAAGTCACACAAGTGTCCTTAGGTTTAAAGGTTTGCATGGGGTCTGACCAGGTAAACTACCCTTCCCCGATAGGTAATTCTATGGATAAGGATGAAATCAACAACATGTTCTACAAAGTTACCCAGAATTGCCAGTCCTTCTAAAGCACCCTCGAACATGATGCGTACATACCATGCAATGATACTTTGAGAAAGAACCTATCTGAGCTGTAGTATCGGGTATCGACTATTCCCTCAACATACATCAAGAGTAGTCCCCCCACTACGTTCCTAAAGGCCAAGATGGGTTAAAGGTAACTAAAGGTCCTTAAGCTCCGACTCACCCACAGATATCCACACGAACCTCCCTCATACAAGAGAAGCATGCAAACACCCATAGAGGCCTAACTTAAGCGTGAACTCTCATATTGACCAATCCTTCACATACATGAAGGAGGTCGCCATGACTATGCCACTTCCTATCTCAGGGTGCACTCGAATCCGGGTATAGGATTCATGTTCCATTCAATTCCCAAAACAACCCTGAAAAATAAAGCAAGCAAAACAAACATCAAGTGATCCTAAACTTTAAGGTAACCCCTCTTTTTATAAGTATCCCCAGCAGAGTCGCCAGTTCTGTAATACGGTGGGAGAACTGACTTTTAAAATGTTGCGGATAGCAAGAGTCGCCACCGACTTTTATTTTATCCAATATATAGAAAGGCTAAAAGAACAGGAAAAAACCTTTTTGAAAGAGATTGAGTTCGGGGGGTAAGTTATACAAAGGGAAGGTGTAAGCACCCTTTGTATCCATGGTTATCCATGGGCTCTTAATTGCTTAGCTCACTTTGTTTGTTTGAAATGTTTGAAAAGTGTCGTGTGTGAATAATAAAACTTATGTTAAGGACTTTAGCTTGTAAAATAAGCGTAGCCTTTTTGAAAGTAATTTGAAAAGGAGTGGGAAAAGATTTTGAAATTGAAAAGAGTAAGCAATCAGGAGCACCTACCCTAAGTTAGAAAAATTGTTCTTTTAGCTTTTTGGTTTGAAAAGGCTATCCATACCATAAGAGGGTAGGAAGTCCTTTCATTGGATGTAAAGGGTCATCGAGAAAAGTATCGTTCGCCATAAAACTGTCCCTACCATATAGGGGGTAGGTAGTCTTTAGGGAAGGATATAATAGTCATTTTAAGGCAACAGGCGAGGATACCTTAGCAATGGGACAATCATCTTATTTCCGAGGCAACATCGAGGGACAAGATCATTTGATGATGAACTGAGAGTAACATTTGTTTTGCTTAGGTATCATCGGAATCGAGGGACTTGACTATTTCAAAATCGTAATTAAAAGGCAACAGGCAACAAGGCAACAAGAGAGGTTACCCCAAAGGTGTGTGTGTGGCACAATCAAGTGATTCCGTTCGGATATTTTATCTTGTAATTAGTGAGCTAATTCATTTTAAACAGGCTTGCACTCCCTAGGATTACTAACCACAACAGTTAATAGAGCAGTTTAATGGTTCTACGCTATTACAATAAACAACTGTAGGGCAGAAAAATAAAGGCAAGAAAATAAAATCCTAAATCTATTACAATAAACACCTGCAGAGGAATAGAGGCAAAATAATAGCAAGCAATAGTAATGCGAATAATAGAATAAAACCCAAAATAATAAATAACGAGACAGAATTAAAATAAAGGCACATGCGACAATCACACAGTATGGGGTGAGAAGAGAATTCGCGCATAACAAATCAAAAATTAAAAGGGTTAGGGAAAACAGTGGTTAGTAGTCATGATGAAAAATATATAGCCAAAAAATAAAATCAGGGTTAGAAAACCTAAAAATAAATTAGCCTAAAAATCCTAATTTGATTAAATTAACCTAAGTCTAAAAATATTATTGTTGAATTAACCTAAATTTAAAAAACTTAATTATTTAAACCTAAAAATAAATATTACTCTAAATTATTAATTTAAATTTAAAAAAACAAATTAATTTTATAAAAAAAGATTTTAGAGTGATTTATGAAAATAACATGAATTTTATGGTTTGAGAAAAAAAATTAAGGTTTTAGTGAAAATTTAAATAATAAAACAATAAACCAATAATTAAAAAAAACGAATTAAAGAAAAACCAGGATTTGATCTGATATGGTGTGGCTGGATTCTATGCGGCTAGGCCTTGAGGGTGCATGATGAGAAAGTGGCCAACAAAGTTGTTTGGCCAAAACAAGGTTAATGGCCAAAGGAAGTACCTGCAAAAAAGGATAGTAATAATGTTAATAATAAAGATAATAATAATAATATTAACACAAGAAAAGAATTGGGGTTTAGAAAATTAAATTATGGACAAAATTACAAATAATCTGATTTGGCCAAATACCAAAAGGTTTTTGGCCAAATACAAATAACCTTGATTTGGCCAAAAGTCAAAAGGCTTTTGGCCAAATACAAATAACCTCCTTGAGGTCAAGGGATAAAGCTTCTTCCAGTTGGCCAATTCAAATCCATAGGAAACCTGTTCATAAACCATGCAATGTTACGGTTAAGAAAACAAATGAAAAAAATAGAAAAGTGATCAAAATAAAATCAAAAAAATATAAAAACCTGATCATAAATAAAATAAAATAAGATAACGGTGCTACAAAATTTTTGAGCGTCAAAATCATTTAGAATTTTATTCTAAAGGTGTATTGTTCCTCGATTTTTTTCTGAACTTCTAAAAAAAATTCGGAGCAAATCAAAACAGTAGTTTCAGAATTCAGCTGATAGGCTGGAAAATTTATCACTCTACTGCAACCGAATTTGAGTGGTGGAAGATTATTCGTAACAGTCAGAAACAATGGTAAAGGTTTTTTTGTGGATGGGTGTAAAATTATGAGAGTTGTTGATTGTTAGTGTATGAGAATGGAGAATTTGGTAGAGGTGAATGGTTAAAAATAAGGGTTGTTAGTTATTTATAAGAAAACATTAGGTTAAAAGGAAGATGGGCTTAGACCTCACTAAGAGCTTAATTTATTTTATTTTCTTTATTTTGAATTATTTAAATGAATAAATCAAAACAACTAAAATAAAACAATTTAAGGGATGATTGGATTAAAACTATGACCCAATAATGAATTTGCTCAATTTGGATTTTATGCATTGACTCAAAATTTCCCAACTTTCACCCGCCATAATTTTCTCAGTTCTCATTATTTGGGAATAATTTTGAATTTGTTGGAAAGCTTAGGGTGTCCTCTTCAATTATTTTCGCATTTGAAGATTTTTGTCTTTAAAAATGAGGGGGCAAATTTTGGGGTATGACAACTGCCCCTGTTCAATCTTCTTAAACCTGAGGATGTAGAATGGTTTGTGTGTCTGTCGGAATCTGAAGGTGGAAGAGGATTGAACACTAGAATACCCTGAAATTTGCAGTATCAGGGATGGGCTTAGAGATACCACCCAGTTATTGAGAGAATTGATTGAGATGGGCTTAACAAGATGTCATCTGGATGTTGGGAGTATGAAGTGGGCTTAAAGATGCCACCTAGCCCGTGGGCCTCCAATGGATTTGACCCAATTAGGAAATCTAGGCCCAGCGTCGGAGGCTATAAATACCTTTTTTTACTATAAGGTCAGATAATCATTATTCACTCTAACATATCTCTTCTGTACTTGCTCTCCTTGTTCTAAAACTTACTTTGGCAATAGCATCGAAGTACCTTGCAGGTACACCTCCCAGTCTACAGAAGTCTATCACGTTGCCGACCTTGACGATTCTTCTGATCAGGTAAGATCACTAACCCATTTACTTCCTCAAAACATCTTCGATCCAACATTCTCAATCTCAATAATTATCCAATAATTCAAAAAGTATTAATCTCTTTAACAAAACCTCACTCATTCACTCTGCCATTAACCTCATTTTTATCATTACTAACATTCATCATCACTCATAAAACTAAAACTCCATCTTCTCCACTCTAAAAACCCAAAACTTCAACTCCTTAATTTTAAATACTCTGTAAAAAGAAAATTGTTCATAATCAGTATGTTGAAAAACACTTTAATAAGAATTGATGATGTCAAAAATGTTTAATCAAATAAAATTAAATCATTTTATATCTTTAATCCGTAATACTTTTGTAAAAACCACATTAAGACTCTGTTTGGTAAAACATGTTTTCGAGCTTATAGCTTATGTCTTATGTCTTATAAGCTCATATGATATGATAATTTAGACCTGTTTGGTAACGGTCTTTTCATCACGAGCTTATAGTTTATTTTACTAGCTTATAGCTTATTTTACTATCTTATAGCTTATTTTTTAGACGCTATTTCAAATAGCGTTTTAGCTTATTTCATATAGTTTATTACTTTTTCTTCCTTTTTTATCCTTATTATTTCAAATAAAACATTTTTAACTTTTATAATTTATTTTAATTTAAAATAAAATAATTACATATTAAATATCTTTTATGTCATTTTACAATTATAGGTTAATTGAACCGCTAATTTTACCAAACACTTCAATGAGCTTATAAACTATCAATCTCAACCATCCGCTATAAGCTATAAGTCATCAGTCATCAGTCATTAGTCATAAGCTATAAGCTATCTGTCATTAGTCGTAAGCTATAAGCTATCAGTTAGCTTATCAGTCAACCGCTATTTTTACCAAACAGACCCTAAATTTTTATAGTAGAATTCTGAATAATATTTTTATTTTTATTTTAAATATCATGGAAATGGTAGTTGGAAACGGTGTCGTATTTAAACCCTGAAGTGAAGGGTGTAGAAAAGAAGAACAAATCAGCCACACTTTGCTTCTTCTACTTCCACAAACCCCTCACTCTCACCTCACCGCTCAACACAATCTGGTAATTTCTCTCTTTCCTTACGATCCAATTTCAACTTTTCCGAAAATTTCTCAATGCTTAGACCTAGCTAGCTTTGTTGATTAATCGATCCCCTTTAGTTGATGAGATCTGCATTTCAATTTGTACCTTCATTTCTTGCTATTGCATAGTTTTTTATTCTTTTTGTGAAAAATTGTTATTATTTGTATGTGTTTGCGAATTTCTGGTGGATAGGGCATGGAATTTTGGTGTAAATTCGTTTCGATTTTACAAGAAATTTTTTCTTTACCATTCGTTGTTATGTTATTTACAGAAAGAAGAAAGTAAAAGAAACCACGGTAATGGCGACACGGGTGGCTGCGAGATATGCATCCAGGAGGCTATTTAGCAGTGGTACTGGGAAAGTTCTTGGTGAGGAGGAAAAAGCTGTAGAAAATGCTTACTTCAAGGTAGCTTCAAAAGATGGTTTAGTTTGTTTATTTACTCTTGCTTTTTGTTGTTTTGTTTTTTAGCTTGTTAATTGTAATTGATTGGAGGTTTTAGTATAATTGAGTGTGTTTAGAGCCTTTTTCTGTGCTCGAATTGCAAAAAGATTCGTTGACAATTCTTGGTTGTTGTGTAATAGTGTTTGTGTGTTATAATAGAGTTGTTACTTTGTATTTATATCAGTGCATATGAAATATGAACTGAGCTGTATGATATGATATATGGTATAATCGATTTCCATATTGTTCTAAAATATGGTCAAAATCTTTGTACTTTGTAGAGACTCATTGCTTATGCGAAAATTCGCGATGGTTTGTTATTTTACCATACATCGCGCTGCATCTTATGTTCATGTTGAGGAGAAATTAAAATCAAACACATTTCCTTTTTAATGCCTTCAAAATTTTAATTTGTTTTAAATGATTTTTGTTTTGGCTCTGACGAATCTATGGAATTGTGTAAATACCGTTATTCAAAGTGTTTCGGTCATAAGTGTTGCCCCGGGTTCTACTAATTTCTAACAGAAGGAATCAATTATTTGTTCACTTTCATGATCTGTTAATCTACTTGTTAAATGCTTGCCTAGAAAATAGATTGCTGCCCAACAATTTAATATACATGTTTGGTTACTAGTCAACTCAAAAGCCGTAAAAAAAAACTATAGCTTTAACTTATGTTGTTAGAGTATGTCTACATCAATAAAGGTCTGGGCATGTTGATGATGTGGTGTTTATTTATTTTTTATATTGCAGAAAGCTGAGCAAGAGAAGTTGGAGAAGCTTGCTCGCAAGGTATGACCTAAAATTTCACCTTATTTTGTTAATATTATAAAATGCGCCTCTGTAAGTTGAAAGTATTTAACCTTTAGGTTTAGGGCGTTATTCTTCAACCTGTTATTCCACATCTAGTTTCCTGATTGAGTGTTTTATCATATTTTGTTGGTGGAAAATGATCGATCAGAAGCTTTATTGGTTTAGTTTGTTCTAATGATATAAGAGTTTTCTCATTCACCCATTTAAAATTCAGAAAATGATAGTCAAGGCAGCCACTTTATGGCTAGCTATTCATTATCCTTTGCAAAAATTTGTAATTTGGCCTATAACATTGTTTTAAAAAATTTCACCATCCCTTTATTAGGAAATCCAAATTGAGCCTATTAAGATTCAGCATTAAACATGACCTCTTAGTCTTAGAAATGAAGGGTGCACACTGTTAGGATGCCCTCAGCTGCAGTTGGATGATGTAAAAAGTAGATTTAGCATCAATCATATCTTTTTTTTACATGAAGGGCTATTTCCCAAATGATAAAGAGTGATAATATTATAATCAAGCACAAAAGAGTGATAACATGAATGTTGGTTGACTATGATACAACATGTATATTTGATGAAGATATGAAATAACATAGAGCCACTGATATATTTACACAAATATATAAAGCATGCGTGATCTTTATCTATTGACATTGATATTTTTTATTAAGATATACCTTACCCATAAATGATGATCCCAATTTACAAAAAAATGCATGTGATGTGATTATAATGAAAAAAGAAGTCTTGATTCTACACAATTGTCTAATATTAATTCACTCTTGTGTTACCCGTTCCTATAATCCAAGAATGTATGGCTTCTAAGTCTAGATCATAATAAGAGTTGTTCTATGTCTTGATCATAATAAGACAACTCTGCCTTATAGAAGTCTAATGTCTATTGTCATCTTCATGTCAATCATATACATTTCCATGAACGACTTATAATGTCATCTCTTCTTCATTATGCATACCCTTTATCTTTTCTGAACCAAAATCAAAAGATTGGTATACACATAAACCAAAACGCCAACCTTTTTTGGGTCCTTTTTGTCTTTTTTTTCAACAAGAATGAATAAATGAGTTCCCTCTAATTCCTCGCACAATATAAGAACTAGCTGTACAAGAAACTTCAAGACAAGTTTTGGTGTTGTATCTAAACTCATTGAATCATATTCCAAACTTAAGGGACCATGGGTCAATAATTTTATAAATTTTTTTTGAGGATACTCTTTAGATATTTAAATTTAGGTGTATGATATGCATATCAAATCAGATACAAGTACAACACTAATACTATAGCAATTGTAAAGTATCTTGAATTAATAGTTGGTTGACTATCTTGCAACATTTTGATTTTAGATATTAATCTACTGTCTGTATATTAAGAAGCACATGCTTACTACAGTCTAACACGTTCTGCTATGATTCCGAAACTTGATTACATTCTGCCGGCCCCAAAGTATGCTTTTGTCATTTGCGGAGATTGCATAAATTCATGGAAAATTTAGATTGTTGTACTCGATGAAATCTGTTGTCGCATCTTATTGTAACTAGACGATGCTTGTTGATATTACTTGAATTATTAATCGAAAAAATGAGTTTTAAGTGAGGCGACGACACAAGGAGAAATAATTTGTTTTTCAGCAATTGGTGATGGTAAAATGGAATCTTGAAGAATTGACAATTGACAAATAATTTTGTTGGCAGAAATTAGCTTAAAAACGAATGACAAAATTAAAGTTGTATTATTTCCTCCTAAGCATGATTATCATCAACTCACATAACCACCCTCTTTTGACTATTGTAAATTGCAGTTTCAATTCCCTTTTCTTTTTCATTATATACTTTTTATGGTAAAAATGAAAGTCATTTAATAATACTCTAACTAAGGGACCAAACCTGATAATCTGCAATGTTATTTCTTTATATTCTGCTACTTCCTGTTCTTACTGAATGAAAGACTTCAAGGCTTTTGCTTTTGCAGAGTTACTTGTTTGAGACTCTGTTAAATTGACTTGGTAGCAATAAATTGTTTGAGTTCTAATTTATATTCTCACGCATTCTTGTTGTCACGTAACTTTTTCACCTTGTCTTTATTTTTACTTCTCTTTATCTATCACACCACCCATCACATTTCTTGCTTTCATTCACTGTCTATCTCATTTCTCTTTCTATCTCTCTTTCATGTTTCGATGTTCTTCCTGTTACTCTCTGCATTTTCTATCAATGTCATGCTTTGAACTTACTGTTAAATATGTGTATTCTATAATATAGGGTCCTCAACCAGAAGCAAAGCCAGCTGCAGGCTCAAGTGGTACAGTAACCGATGCCAAACCAAGTAGCTCCGGACATGCCGAAACATCAAGTGCCAAAGTTTCAACTGACAAATACCGGAATTATGGTGTTGTAGCTGGCACTATTACAATTCTTGCAGCTGTAGGATGGTACCTTAAAGGCACTGCAAAGAAGCCAGAAGTGCAGGATTGAAGATTTCAGTTGTGGTGCTTGTTTTTGATTTCGATTTGGTTGCAACAGTTGCACAAAAATAAATAACTACACACCACTCTGCTTTTATCCATCATACTGTTAGCATGGATTACTTCTTTGTTCTTTACATTGTTTTCTATAATGTCTCTTAGCATGATGAGCATCAACAGCGAAACTGTAACATGTGAAATGAGAAGGATAATTTGTAAGGAAAACCACATTCAGTGACATTTCAACCGAGTTTAGGCGCCACTGCGCAAATTCAATTTCTAAAGTATGTCGTGCGATTCATGAAAAAGTTTATTTTAACAAGTGTTTTGTGCTACGATTGATGAATTTCTTGATTGTGATTCATGAAAAAGTTTATTTTAACAAGTGTACATACATAGTGAGGAATTTCGATGGTTAAGCGCAAATAACAATCTATATATATTCACTTTAAAGTAGCCAAATTCTAAATGAAAACAGCAATGCAGCAATGAACCTAAACTCTCTATCTTGATATATATCAGTAAATCAATGAGTTTTGTTAAAATACAAGTAGCCGTATCTGATGTATTTGTAAATGTGAAAACATGATATACTGATACATAGCTGAAAACAAAACGTAAAATCCATTTTGCACCAGCCGGGAATCGAACCCGGGTCTGTACCGTGGCAGGGTACTATTCTACCACTAGACCACTGGTGCTTTATGGAAAAACAGTTTTTTCTATATTGAATTATTACGTTTTACATCACCTTCACAATCTTGTTCTTCTTCATCTACATTACTTTCTACACCACTATCATAATCTTCTTCATCTCCAAAAAACTCTTGTTCCTCTCCATCATGTTGAACAAAATGCAAGGTGAGCCTTCCATCTTCTCTATGAGCATGAAGAAAATCTTGTGTTGGTATTTGAACTTGTTTAAGAACAAACCTTCCATTTTTCCTATAAGATACAAAACTAACACAAAGTTTTCCACTTCTCCCTATGCATGATATTGGAGGAGGATACTCATTCACCTCTTTTGTAACACCACTCTCCCATAACCATTTTCCTTCTAAACCCTCATTCTTTTCGCCTCCATCTTCGTCGCCGTCTTTTTCTTCATTATCATCTTTTTCTTGTTTGTATTCTTCTACTCTTTTTGTACAAATATTCAAATTCTCTAGACTCAAAGATAATTTCTTTTTGTTAGACAATGAGTTCTCTTTCCTAAGAGGTGATTTAATTTGTATAGGGTTTATATAGTTTACTAGCTCCGGAAATGACGATGAAGATGACAATGATGGTGATGGTAATGGTGATGTTTGCGGCGTAATACTCTCGTTACAAAGCTCTTCGAAAATTTCAGTGAAGGAAGATGAATGACGCATTGGTTTGATTTGGTTTTTCCATGATGAAAGGGATTGATCAAGAAGTACTGTTGGACTTTCTGCAGGCAATGGAGGATTTTCAAATATTTGTTGAAGGCTGCATGACATGATGATGATGATTGATATTTCCTAGGTTTTTAAGGTTGATGTTTTTTTGTTTTGTATAAAAATGTTTTGTTTTTGATCAATAGAAAACAAAGCATATATTAAGAGAGTATTAGAAAAGATAAACAATAACAATTTTTTTGAGTTTTTGTGGTTGGAATCATGGGAGAGAAAAAAGTGGGAAAGGGATATAAAAATAGCATGAGATGAAGTAAAACCAGGAGGAATATGCCATTATTGTGTAGGAGGCTGTTATTTTTCTGGTATCTTTTTTTTTTTCTGTTATATATCTTGGGTGGTTCTAACTTGAACCAATATATATATTGAGGTGGAAAAGATATCTATATTAACAGCATTATGATTTATTTGTTCATTATGTACTATATCTATTTATAGGTTAGAATTACGATAATGATTTTAAATTGCGGTTTGCATAAACTTTAGAATGATGCAGCTCATGCATACACGTCACCTTAAACAGAGCCGTCTTAAATTTTCTAGTCCTGTATAGATCAGCCACATTTAACCGTGACAAATATTTTATGAGGTTCTACTATTTAACTGCCAATTTAAGCGTTTCAAATATTTGGACCATGTGCGGTAGTCTGTCTTGCACGCCTTCAAAGACGGTCATGACCTTCAATACTATGGTAGTGCTGATCGTACTGTAATACCTTAAAATCAAACAAACTAAGGAAACAATAAAACTGAACTATTTCTAAATCTTATCTTTGCAAGTTGCAACTTAAGACAAATCAGACAAACATTTAGTGTCATAAATGTCAGAAAAAATCAATTTACATTCCAGTACAATGGTGCTTTTATTTCACTCTGATCTTGAATCTATGCTGTTCAAATTGCTTAGTTGATCAGTACTTCATTTTTTGTTGCGAAATCGATAACTTCTATATAAAATTCAGTGATGATTCTACATCAGAATCCCTCCTTCCTTGCCTTTAGTGTGCTTGATACAAGTGTCTTCAAGAAGTTCATCACTTGAACTGCATACATCAGTGCAGTCAAAGGATCTACCATCTGCAATCAGGTAAACATATTAGTGTCGTGTCTGGTGACTGTCTCAGATTCACAATACTTCGTGATTAAAACTAACTTACACGAGTCATGTTTGGTGCGAAAACCATAGCAATGTTGCGCGCGTTCATCTTATTAAGACGTTCCTCTTGAACAACATCAGCCATCAGATTGATAGTCCATTCCAAAAGCGAAGCTTCAGTATGAGGTAACTGTTTCGCGAGTTCTGCACAATCCTCTTCTGTTTGGCATTGCATCACCTGCTCTGGAGATAAAGAATCCAGAATACCTCTTGGCAGCTCCCTAAACCAAGCCTTCAAGAGGCATGATAAAATCGATACACAGTTAAGCGCGCGCAATAGAAAGACAGATAAACGCGTATAAAACAATAATGCTTCTTTTTCATTGAGATGATACCTTAATCAATCCTGCTAAACAATGTACATCAATGTCTTGAGGAACCACTCCCTTACTCAATTGTTCCCTAACATAGTCCTCTCGATTATTATCCGCGTTAATTCTGAAAATTCCCTCTGCCTGCATATGTTTAACCAAGAAATAATTAAAACTTATGCGGCGACCCGGGTTTGAACGCCGATCTACGGATAAAGATTGAAGAGAATTGAAACCTGTAATCCTCCTTGAGCATACAAGTGTCTTTGCATTAGTAGTAGAATCGTTGGCACAATGTTCCCTCTTGTGTCATATGATAGTTTCATGGATTCTGTTGAAACTCCAAAAACAGTTGCACTACATATGTGAAAAATCAAAACAAAATATTCACCAAAACACGTAAAAGAGAAGAACATGCTATAATCTACTAAGCACAGACACTCGATAACATATTTTTTCAGAGGTGTCGGTGCTAACAAGAATGAAGGAAAGAAAGAACTTACCTGGCACTAGGAGGTATAGTGGGGAGTTGAGGTTCAAACTCTCGAGGCAAACCCAAGAAACCATTGAACCTATCGAAAGTAACATGCGCAACGTGGCGCACGTTAGTCGGGTGACCGATATCCATAGCAGCAGCGATTTCCATGGCAGCAGAATCAGTAGAGCAAGAAACTAAGGATTTCCTCAAAAGGGTCACAAGAATGGCCAAAAGGGATAGCTCTTGCTGTGTCTTTTTCCCCTCTGCTTCACATTCTGTTACTGCAGAAAAACTGTTGTTAACTGCCACGGCTAAAGAAGAAAAAGAAGAAGAAGATGAAGAAGAAGAGAGTGATGGTGGTTGGTGTTGTTCTTGGTCGGTAGAGAGAATGAGAATGGTGTCATCAGAAGAAGCTGGAGGAGTGGTTGATGAAGAGAAATGGGAGGATGGTGTTGGAGAGTGTAGGACTTGAGCCATGGTTGGTGAAAAGATGAAGTGTTTTAAGAAAGTTTTATGGTTTTATGAAAAGAAGAAGATGAAGATGAAGATGCTATTTTGTGGAGAAAGAGGTGTTGGAGGGAAATGGTCAAGATGAACAAGAAATTCAAGAGAGATTGAAAAAGAAATGATTTCAACAAGGTGAAAGGAAATGAGATTAATTCATAGAAAATTGCTATTTGACAAAGAGGTAGTAATTAGAATAACTCAGTAATTAAAAAGACTTTAAATACTGATTGCAAAATTTTCAAGTAGAATGTAGACAACATTACTCAAGAATAAATGACGTGCACTCAGTGACCTGATTGTATGGAGAAATGTGTCAAAAATTTTGAAATGAAATTGAAAATTGTGAAGATGACAAATGAAGAAAAATGAACTTTTTTTTTTGGTTGCAAAAATTGTTATTTTTACCTTTAAGTTGTGTCATGAGCAGTCTTGAGTGAAATTGTCTTTAATAAAGATTGTTAATTTGATTTAAATTGTAATATTTTGTGTTTAAGTAAATGTGTTTTGTACAAGTAAACATGTTTTATTCAAGTAAATGTGTAGTATGACTAGTCAATATAGTTTTGATTCATGTTTTATGAACCCTTGCATCAAAATCTTCTTAAAAGATCATAACAATGTCATATCATTCAAAAGCTTGTAACATCAAAATGTAAATATTTTAAACAATGTCATAACATTTAAAGATAACACTTAGTTTATCACAAAATAGTATAGAATATATTTTGGGTTGGCCAAAGACTCAAATAGTTAAGACCTAAGAGGAGGGATCAAATTACACCCGAAGAGTTATACCACAAGTTACACTCGTTCAATAACTACATCTCGAATTAATATTTTTTAAATTCAACCGTTGGATTGAAACATAATATCATATAGATCATACCTATAAATTTTGAGCTTAATCTATAATGATTTACTATATCATCAAGATATCCAAAGATTAACGTCAAAATGAGCTTTCATATAACGTTAATTTTGATGTGATTCAATGACATAGTAAATCATTATAGATTAAGCTCAAACTTTATAGGTAAGATCTATATGATATTATGTTTCAATCCAACGGTTGAATTTAAAAAATATTAATTCGAGATGTAGTTATTGAACGAGTGTAACTTGTGGTGTAACTCTTCGGGTGTAATTTGATCCCTCCTCAAGACCTAATTCATTTCAAATTTATTTAATTTGTTCCGACGTATATAAGTCAGTTCACACTGGAAGCAATGTACATTCTCTAATCACCACTTTTAACTACTCTCTTGTTGAATCTTGAAATGACGTTGACGTTTAAGTGTTAACCATGCAGGTTCGCCCTGCACCGCAACAATATAGATCAACATCGTCGCTTCAAGATACTTAGTTCATCAACTGCATCTTGATTTTTGGTTTCTGAACGAAATAGTTGGAGTGCAAATCAATGGAAAATAAGGCCCCCAATTTCTCTAAAGCTCTTCAAAATCGTCACAAAGTACTCATTATCGTCACTTTCTCGCATAAAATTCACAGTCCTATAAAAAGTACCAAATTTTCCCTTTTAAAGCTGGCAAAACGTGTCGGGATAAGGTACCATCGTGATTGCGTTAGGTACTATCATGATCGCGACATGTGCTCATCGTGCACACGATGAAAGCATTGTGGTTGCGAGAATTCCAATGGCTGAATCTCATATTTTTTTCGTTTTCTTCTTAATTTTTTTTAAGTCCCCTTTTCTTCACCTTAAACACTTTTTGTTCACTTCTTTATCATTTTAGTTTGGCTTTTGCTCATAATTCCACCGATTCTGTCGAAACTACTTACAAATATTACGTAATGATACAGTGTCATCAACAACCTTCACTCAACTCTACCGAAGTCTTCAATGGGGAATAAATCCTTTATTTTTTTCTCTTGTTGAGTTATTAATCTCAGCTAAACCTGATCTGCAACTCAAAAATTTCACAAACATTAACAATGAATGAACCTCCTCTATGATAGATATTACACTCCCTAAGAATTGAGAAGCAGCCAAATCATAGTAATCTTGTTAAAGGTTAAACATGATTTCAAATGCAACAAAAAATTGTGAAAAGTTTTCTTTGAAAGTTGGTTTCAAGGTTTTTGAAAATCTTTCAAATATATGATATGATAAAAAAAAGGAAATTTAATTTATATAGGTGTTGGAGATTATGTAAAAAAATGAGTAAAAACACCATTTTGATTCAAGTAAAGAGCAATGGGTATGATTTTAGTCAAATGAAGAAATTATTTGAATCAAGAGCTTAATACTCAGTTTTTGTCCATTTAATTCGAATCAGTGATTCGAGTTAAGGAATCCTATGATTCAAATCATTATGACATAATCAAGATCCATATTTTGAATGAAATTATTAATTAAAATAAGCATTTAGTATGGTTCAAGTCAATAATGTTTACAATTTGAATTGTACTTTCTGTGATTTGAGTCAACAATGTTTATGATTTGAATTATGCTTTCTATGATTCGAGTTAAGAATGTTTATGATTTGAATCATACTTTATTTGATTTAAAATAATTTCACCATTGATTGAAATTAGGAAAACATGTGATTTTAAAATCAAATTAGGATAGGCAAATTCTGAATTTCCACATTCAATTTTTAATTCGAATCATGCATAACTTTGACTTGAATCTCATTTCTAAAAATTGATTTTTTTTAAAAGTAAATTAAAGTATACGATTGAATCTAAAGTTAGTGTAATAGGAATCATGTATTCATACGTTTCTTGACACAAATATTTGACTAACTTGACTTGAACATTTTGCCTCGACTTTTACCTAAGTATTCGATTTAATGCATGCAAATACAATTTTATGAATTACAATCAATTCTAAGATATGTGCAAATATCTAACCTAAAAGAGACTCAATTATTAAAATAATAAATGATAAAAGATAATAAATAGGATAAGAAGAAAAACAAAAAACACTAGAGGGGAAGAGCAATTTCACACCTCACTGGCGTATTTCAAAGAGTTCGAAAATACAATATGAGGCTCAACTTGAAAAAATGTACCTTCGGGATCAGATCGGTAAATTCCTAGGCTTTTACCTAATAGAGATATGCCTTGAGAAAACCCAGATAAATGTGAGGCAATCATCAAGATGGGAGCACCAGCATCAAAGAAGGAGATAATGGAGTTAAATGGAATGCTCACGACTTTGAACATGTTTATCCCAAAGTCGACTCAACATGCCTTGTTGTTCATAAAGTCGATGAGGAAAAAAGCATGCTTGGAGTGGAATCCGGAGTGCGATCGAACATTCATGTCCTTAAAAATAACACTGTCAATATCACCAACTCTATGACGACTGGTTTTCGAGAAAATTTTATGCCTATACGTCATTGTTTCTGCTCAAAGCCCGACGTATTTTATCCCTAAAGTCTTATCTGAACATGAAACATGTTATAAAAAGACAGAGAAGGCAGCATAAACATAAATGACTACATATAAGAAACTACAATGTTACTTTTTAGTGCATGCCATCGTTGTTTGCACCGATCTGCCACTAAAGTAAGCTTTACACTGACCAAATTTGGTCAAAAGATTGACCAAGTTGTCTATTGAGATGCTCGAGTTTGACATCTCTTTTAATCCCAAGACAACGATGAAATCTCATTTGTTCGCAAATTTCATAGCCAAAAAGACTTTGGGTGCATCAAAGTCGACTTATACCTAAATTGTATTCACAAGTCAAAATAAAATCTCAATCCCAATACCCACTATTGCGGCAATATGTCACTCTTACCGTAGAAAGATTGGCAAGTTGAAATCTTATGAAATCTTGAACATTCCAAGAGACTAGGATACGAGAGAAGATGTTTTATCAAAACTCGTGAGCACCAAAGCCTCTGATGTCAACCATTCCTTCATCCAAGAGACTTTAAGGAGTCAAACCATCAAAACTCCTGAAGTAAATATGGTGATTATGGATAGCTTACAACCTTTTTAGATCTCGCCCATCGCAATATATATTGAGCATGGAAAACATCCAATCGATTTGACTATCACTGCTATCGTATAGAGAAAGGCTAGCTCATATTCCAAGATAGAGGGAATCGACCCATATGCTGAAATGCTTCGAAGGGGAAGAAGCCACACACACCCTCGTTGAAGTACATGAAGGGATTACAAAACAACACACAGACGCCCAAGCTCTAGCTAAGAAAGTTTTTAGGGCCGATTTTCTTGACCATCTATGGTCAAAGGCACCAAAGACTACATAAAGAAAGTGATCAACTTCAGAAGCATGAAGACGTTTACAACACTCGCCATCAAAGCTACACGTGTTTACACCACCTTGCCTTTCTCACAATGGGGCACAAACATCTTTAGTTCCTTTCAATTGACCTCGGATCAATTGGAATTCCATATTGTGACAATTAACTTTTTTTTGATGTGGGTTCAAGTGGAGTCCTTAGAAAATATTAAAGCAACCAACATACTGAAATTGTGCAAAAGAAACATTTTAACTAGGCATGAGATCCCTTAAGTTGGCATGATGAATAATGGAAAAGAATTCACAAATAGAAATTGAAGAAGCTGCTAGAGGATTTGAATTTCAAGAAACACTACTGCGAAGACAATCTTTCTACAACTTGGTTTTGATGAAGACAAGATTTCAATTGCAAAAGGAATGGATCAATTCATATGAAAGCATAAAGATTCAAGTATTTCAAGAGAGCTTAAACTTCATTGATCAAAAATATTAAGGTATATGGTATACAACTCTCTTGATGCATAAACAAGTGTTCAATGGATGTATGATATGAAACTTTGGTATTTGAGTGAAAGTTGTATGAACAAAGTTTCAAATAAAAATGAAGTATGGACACTTGAATGATTTTTGTAAAAGATATGGACACTTGAATTGTTTGAATTATTTGAATGAAAGAGGTAAAGAATAAAATCTGAAAAAACTGAAATATATAGCCTCTAAGACACCTTTACAAATGGTTATTTTGTATGGAAGGATGCAAGAGTAAAAGATGAAGAGGTACCTTTTGAAGAATGAAAGGAAATCTGAATTTTTGAAAAAATTCACGTGGGAACCGGTTCCCTTAAAACAGAACCCGGGTTCCCTATATGTAACGTTACTAAAATTTGAAAATTTGAACTGGGGAACCGGTTCCCAGAAAGTGGAACTCGGTTCCTGGACTTGATGAACGAAAATATGCTGGGCAGAGGGAACTGGGAACCGGTTCCTCCAAACTGGAACCGGTTCCCACGTGAATTTTTTCAAAAATTCAGATTTCCTTTCATTCTTCAAGTTATAGGTAACTTGTTCCTAAAGATCCAGAATGGCTTCCGCAAATCAAAATCCGGTTTTCAAAGATGGTGGTTCTAACAACAAGCCTCCATTGTTTTGTGGTGAATATTTTGACTTTTGGAAAATCCGAATGAAGGCTCATCTAGAAGCACAAGGAGAAGAAGTTTGGGAGGCTGTCCTACAAGGTCCTCATGTCCCTACAACGGTCGTTAATGGTGTTGGATCGGAGAAACCTAAAGCGTCATGGGATGATAATGATAGAAAAAGGGTTCTTGCTGACAAAAAGGCGGTCAATCTTCTTCAAGGTGCTCTTAGTATGGATGAATTTTTCCGAGTATCGGCATGTACAACATCAAAGGAAATTTGGGATACTCTTGTAGAAACTCATGAAGGTACCACTGAAGTTAAAAGATCAAGATTGAATACCTTAAGCCAAGAGTACGAACTGTTTAGAATGAAGCCCGGTGAAACTATTCTCGATTTGCAAAAACGATTCGTACATTTGACAAATCACTTGAAGGCACTTGGTAAGACTCTTACTACCGAAGAACTTAATCTTAAAGTGCTCAGATCTTTGACAAGGGAGTGGCAACCAAAGGTGACGGCGATATCCGAAAAGAAAAATTTATCAAAATTTACTTCCGCAACACTATTTGGAAAACTTCAAGAATATGAGACGGAACTTGGAAGATTGGAAAAGCATGAGAACTTAGAGAAGAAATCCAAAGGCATTGCATTAAAGGTAGATTCAAAAGAAAGCAAATTGAAAGATGCATCGGATGAAGATGAAAACTTCTTGCTTCTTGTAAAAAGGTTAGGCAAATTTTTTAATAAAAATAATATTGATAATACTAACTATGTCAAAAGAAAGAAATTCTCAAAGCATAAAGATAAGGAAGCATCCACTTCATCACAAGAAGTTACATGCTATGAATGTGGGAAACAAGGACACATAATGCCGGAATGTCCAAAGCTTTCGAAGAAGAATGGATTCAAAGGAAAAAGGGAGTTCAAAAATAAAAAGGCCTACATAGCATGGGAAGATAATGAAGTAAGTTCCTCATCGGACTCCGATAGTGACGAAAGTGCAAACCTAGCACTAATGGCATCACACCACTCCGACGATGAAGAAGGCGAGGTTAGTTATGATGATTCTCTTTTTGATAATGGTGCACAAGGTGCAATAGATGAATTATTAAAAGAATGCAAAATCCTCTATAAAACTATCTCATCTCAAAAGAAAATAATATCATCTTTAGAAGAGAAGGTTAAGATAATTGAAGTAGAACATAAAGATGACAAAGAAAAAGTGATTAGTGTTCAAGAAGATAATGTTGCATGCAAGAATTGTGAATCACTTTCCTTCCAAATTGTCCAATTAAAACGTGTTTTAGAAAGATATGAAAAAGGGCAAATTGGATTGGAAAATGTTCTTAGCACACAAAGATACTCCAATGATAAGAGCGGACTTGGTTTCTCTAAATTTGATAAACCAAGATCCAACAAGACTATCTTTGTCAAGGCTAGTAACCAACCAATTCAAGAGAAAGTGATCAAGCCTAAAGTAATGCAACATTATCCTAAAAGGAAGAACTTTGTTAAGAAGAAATCTTATCCTCCTAGATATAGAAGTAACTTTGAACCTACTTGTTTTTATTGTGGTATTATTGGTCACACACCCAATGCTTGTTATGTAAGGAACTTTAGTGTTCCTAGTGGACATTATGTATGGGTGAAGAAAGGAACTAACTATGATGGACCCAAAGCCATTTGGGTACCTAACAAAACTTAATTTTTTTTTGTAGGCATGCTTGAAGACCACCTCAAACCTATGGTATCTAGATAGTGGTTGTTCAAAACATATGACGGGAGACCTAAACCAATTTTCAGATCTAAGGTTAAAGGCCAAGGGTTTTGTCACTTATGGAGACAACAATAAGGGAATAATTCTTGGCAAAGGCAAAGTTGGTGCCCCACCTTTCACATCCATTGAAGATGTTCTTTATGTTGAAGGACTAAAGCATAATCTTCTAAGCATTAGCCAACTTTGTGACAAAGGCTTCAAGATCAAATTCACTAAGGAGGAATGCTTGATCATCGATGAAGTCACCAATGAGGTAAAACTCAAAGGTACAAGAATTAATAACATTTTTATGATTTCTTTAAATGATTTATCTTTGAAAGTAAAATGTCTTTTGGTAAATAACAATAATGATTCATGGTTATGGCATAAAAGAGCAGCCCATATTCATATGGATCATTTAAATAAGTTAACCAAACATGATCTTGTTATTGGCTTACCTAAGATAAAGTTTGTCAAAGATAAATTATGTGACGCATGTCAAAAGGGAAAGCAAACCAAATCATCTTTCAAACCAAAGAATGTGGTGACTACAACAAGACCACTTCAATTGTTGCATATGGATTTATTTGGTCCATCAAGGACAAGAAGCTTCGGAGGTAATGTATACGCCTTAGTTATTGTTGATGATTATTCTAGATATTCTTGGACTTTGTTTCTTGTGCAGAAAAGTGATGCTTTTAAAGCCTTTAAGAAGTATGCAAAACAAATCCAAAATGAAAAATCATTAAAGATTGTATCCATAAGAAGTGATCATGGTGGAGAGTTTCAAAATGCATCATTTGAAGAATTTTGTGAAGAACATGGTATCTCTCATAATTTTTCAGCACCAAGAACTCCACAACAAAATGGAGTAGTTGAAAGGAAAAATAGGTTTCTAGTAGAACTTGCAAGAACAATGCTTAGTGATGCAAATCTTCCTAAATACTTTTGGGCGGATGCGGTTAGTACGGCATGTTACGTTAGAAATCGAGTAATCATTAGACTTATTTTAAAGAAGACTCCATATGAACTCTTCAAAGAAAGAAAGCCAAACATTGCTCACTTTCACATTTTTGGATGCAAGTGCTTTGTTCTCAACAATGACAAAGACAATCTTGGTAAGTTTGATGAGAAATCCGACGAAGGTATATTTCTTGGTTACTCTCTCTCTAGTAAAGCATATAGAATCTATAATAAAAGAACTTTAACTATTGAAGAATCCATGCATGTATCTTTTGATGAGACTAACACCTCTAAGGAGGAAATAGTTGTTTGTGATGATGATGATCCTTTAGATTTAACCCCGGAAGAACTTTCAAATGATACAATTGTGAAGGCACCGGAAGTTCAACAAGAAAGTGTTCAACAAGAAAGTGTACAACAAGAATCAAACACCAATGATCTACCAAAAGAATGGAGAACTCATAGAGATCATCCTATTGATAAAGTTATTGGTGATATTAGCCAAGGAGTTGCAACAAGATTAAATCTCAAAGATGCTTGCTTACACATGGCTTTTGTTTCTCAAATTGAACCTTCCAAAGTTGATGAAGCCTTAGGAGATGATCAATGGATAAATGCGATGCAAGAAGAATTAAATCAATTCGAGAGAAATCAAGTTTGGGAACTTGTCCCTAGACCAAATAATAAACACATCATAGGTACTCGATGGGTGTTTAAGAACAAACTTGATGAGAATGGTATAATTGTTCGAAACAAAGCAAGATTGGTGGCCCAAGGTTACAATCAAGAAGAAGGAATCGACTTTGAAGAAACATTTGCTCCGTTTGCAAGGTTAGAAGCTATTCGTCTTTTACTTGCTTATGCATGTTCATTAAATTTTCAGCTTTATCAAATGGACGTCAAGAGCGCATTCTTGAATGGCTACATCAATGAAGAAGTCTATGTCAAACAACCCCCGGGATTTGAAGACTTCAAGAATCCTACACATGTCTTTAAGTTGAGAAAGGCTCTTTATGGCTTAAAGCAAGCACCTAGAGCATGGTATGATAGACTTAGCAATTTTTTGTGTGAAAAGGGTAAGGTTGATAAAACTTTGTTCATTAAGAAAATCAAGAGTAACACTTTATTGGTTCAAGTCTATGTTGATGATATCATTTTTGGATCGACTAACAAAGAAATGTGTGAGGAATTCTCATTGATGATGCAAGGAGAATTCGAGATGTCTATGATGGGAAAGATGAACTACTTTCTTGGACTACAAATTAAGCAACTCAAAGATGGAATCTTTATCAATCAATCCAAATATTGTAAAGAACTATTAAAGAAGTTTGATATGGACAATTGTAAAGCAATGAATACTCCAATGGGCTCCGGTACATATGTTGATCAAGACGAATCCGGTACTCCAATTGATATTACCAAGTATCGAGGTATGATTGGTTCCTTATTGTATTTGACGGCAAGCCGTCCTGACATAATGTTTAGTGTTTGTCTTTGTGCTCGCTTTCAAGCAAATCCAAAGGAATCACATCTTATGGCGGTTAAAAGGATCATGAAGTATCTCAAAGGAACGACCAACGTTGGCTTATGGTATCCTAAAGGTAGTATCTGCGATTTAATTGGTTATTCTGACGCGGATTATGCAGGTTGTAAAACTGATCGTAAAAGCACAAGTGGCACTTGTCACATTCTTGGAAATGCATTAGTATCATGGGCTTGTAAAAAGCAAGCATGTGTTGCTCTTAGCACGGCCGAAGCAGAATACATAGCAGCGGGTAGTTGTTGTGCACAAATTCTTTGGCTTAAGCAACAACTTCGTGACTACGGACTTGATCTCGGATGCATTCCTCTTCGATGCGACAACACAAGTGCAATTAATATTACAAAAAATCCGGTCATGCATTCTAGAACCAAACACATAGACATTCGACATCACTTTCTCAGAGACCATGTCCTTCAAGGAGATGTCGAAGTAACATTTGTGGATACTCATAACCAACTTGCGGATATTTTCACCAAGCCGCTTGCAAAAGAACCTTTTTACAAAATTCGGCGAGAACTTGGAATTTTAGATGAAAAAGATATATGATTCTTCATTTGGTAAAATAAAGGTACACATATATCTCATACATTTCTAGAAATATATTTGTTATAATCATGTTTCTATGTGTAAAAAATGCTTGCATTATTAGTATTTTTCATTTTTTGGTTAAGGAACCCGGGTTCCCAAAAGAGGGAACCGGTTCCTAGTCTAGTCTGCCTGTTTATTACGCTTGCTAAAGGGCTGGAACCCGGGTTCCCAAAAGGAGGAACCGGTTCCTGCGCAACGTCCTCACTTCCTTTATTTTTTATTTTTGTTTTATTCAAACATGTGATTATTTTTTTTTTTGTTTCCTCTTTTATGTTACATTGTTCAAACATGTGATATTTTCTCTCTTTTCTATATGTCATAACTCTACTTTTATGTTCCCTTCTCTTTTCTCTATGTGTCATAACTTGTCTTTTATTTGAATTTATTCACTCCATCTCATAACTCATTCTCATTCATTTCATTCAACCTCTCTCCAACAACTTTGACCAACTCATTCATCTCTTTCTTGACTACAATATTCATCCTCTTAAACCTTCATCCACTACCATTAAAACTCCACTAAATCAAGCTTTTGTTCCACCAAATTGAAACCCACTCATCCAAACCCTTATATATACTCTCACACATCCAAAACTCATATCACAAAACTCTCCACAACATCAAATCCGAAAATCCCCTTCTCAAACCCTAACTTTCAAAAAGCTTCATCCATGGCTTCTTCATCAAGAGCATCAAAGGGAAAGAAAAAGGCTAGGAATGGTTTTGATGAGCAACCTCTTCCAAAGAATCCAAAGCTTAACATTCGGAATAGGCCTCTCTTGATTTCAAAATATGGTAACCTTGAATCCTTTCCTTCTCATAGTTTTATATTTCCGGAAAAACTAAGATATCAAGGGGTTTATGATTTTGTTAGTGATTATGGAAAAATATATCCGGATTTGGTTAAGGAGTTCTATGATAATTTGACTATTGTGTTTGGTAATGATCTATCTAACCTAGAAGAAATTAAGCTCACCTTTTCGGTTCGTAACAAAACTATTAGGATGGATGTTGCTTCTTTTGGTAATTGTTTAGGACTCCCTACTACCGGCCAAGTTTTGGTTGCCGGATATACACCCGAGTGGGAAGGCTTTAGCAAAGCACAAAGCTTCTTAGATATGATCCGACCATCCCAAACCGCCACCGTGACTCAACAAAACCCTCTCCCAACAAAGTTTAACATGTTTGGATCAAACTTTCCGGTTCATGAGAGAATGCTCCATTTCATCATTGCTTATGTTTTGCTCCCAAAACATTCTAATCACTCTCGTGTTAATGAGTTGGAACTTCAAGTGCTTTATGGTGTCAAGAATAACATTCATATCAATTGGGCTGTCACAATGTTGCTTCACATGCATAGACTTCAACACTTGAATGGTGGTTTACCTTATAGTAGACCCATTACACATATCATGAAAGCTGCCGGTGTGAACCTTAAGAATCAACCTTCTTTACCTATGACTCCAAGGGAATGTGAAATCAATGACAAAACCGCTCTCAAGAATACCGGTATTGTCTTAGCTTTGGACGGAACTTTTGTTTACAAGGAAGATGATGTTCCACCACCCATTCCGGAAGGAGGAGCTACTTTGGATATAGTCTTCAACAAATTGTGCTCTATTGAAACCACCATTGCTAATCACTACCAAGAACAACAAGCGGAAAATGCCTTCTTTCGCCAACAATTTGCTCAAATCCTCCAATACCATAACCAACCCAATCAAGAGGATAATGGTGACCAAGGCCAAGATGATGAAGGGATTGATGGCATGGATGATGAATGAGCATTATGTGTTTCATTTGTTTCCTTTCAATTTACATGTACTTTCTGTTTCATGTCCTATTTCGTTTATGCATTTCTAGTTTGTACTATGGTTTAATTTCTATGTTATGTTTCATTAAGTTTCATTTCCTATATTGTAAGACTTATGGTATGTTATCTTTATCATTATTTCTATGTGTTAACTTTTATTTATATTATCATACATGATATCTTCTATCTTTCATCTTCTTTCCCATTCCTTTTTGCTAATGACAAAGGGGGAGAAGAATTATATATAAATTATATATATGCACATGTATGTTTGTATGTTTCTCTAACAATTTGTAGCAAGCAAATCTTCAATAAAAAATGGACTCAAGCAAAGCATCAATTATCATATGCAAATCTTCAATAAAAGAATGGACTCAAGCAAAGCATCAATTATCATATTAAAGGGGAGCTTTGTCTTAGGGGGAGGAGATTCAAATTTTAAAGAAACATCACCATCCTACCAATTTCAAGTAATTTGTCATCATCAAAAAGGGGGAGAATGTGAAGACAATCTTTCTACAACTTGGTTTTGATGAAGACAAGATTTCAATTGCAAAAGGAATGGATCAATTCATATGAAAGCATAAAGATTCAAGTATTTCAAGAGAGCTTAAACTTCATTGATCAAAAATATTAAGGTATATGGTATACAACTCTCTTGATGCATAAACAAGTGTTCTCAAACATTCATACATGATCCATAATACTTGCAAAACATTAGAAAAACATTCAAGCTTTTAGAAATATGTTTTTAGTGTTTTTTGCATGTGGGAACCGAGTTCCAGTTTGGAGGAACCGGTTCCCAGTTCCCTCTGCCCAGCATATTTTCGCTCATCAAGTCCAGGAACCGAGTTCCACTTTCTAGGAACCGGTTCCCCAGTTCAAATTTTCAAATTTTAGTAACGTTACATATAGGGAACCCGGGTTTTGTTTTAAGGGAACCGGTTCCCACGTGAATTTTTTCAAAAATTCAGATTTCCTTTCATTCTTCAAAAGGTACCTCTTCATCTTTTACTCTTGCATCCTTCCATACAAAATAACCATTTGTAAAGGTGTCTTAGAGGCTATATATTTCAGTTTTTTCAGATTTTATTCTTTACCTCTTTCATTCAAATAATTCAAACAATTCAAGTGTCCATATCTTTTACAAAAATCATTCAAGTGTCCATACTTCATTTTTATTTGAAACTTTGTTCATACAACTTTCACTCAAATACCAAAGTTTCATATCATACATCCACTGAACACTTGTTTATCATCAAAAAGAATTGTATGCTTGAAAGGGAAGATCAATCCAAGATTGATATATTATTCATCTTCATAAATTCTTGTATCATTCAAAAATTATTTCTCCTTACTATCCAGGATTGTTGGAAGTAAGTGTTGTGTTTGAAGAGGATTGTTCTTCATTCACATTAGTGTTGTTTTTGATCTTAAAGGTGTTAAGAACCTTTGATCACCCTATAGGTTAGATAGTAGGCATAGGCTTGTACAATAATTCTAACTATAGTGAAATATCTTTCGTGTTTGAAAGGGGACTGGAGTACTCTCGGATTGTGAGGGGAACCAGTATATATCGTTGTGTTCTTTATCTTTTCGCTTTTACCGCTTTCATTACCCTTACCAAGAAAAATATAAAAACCATCAAAAGCCTTCAAACACTTAACCAAAAATTTAGTAAAGACATTCTCATAAAACCAATTATTTTTGAAAACCTAATTCACCCCCCCTCTTAGGCATATCTGATACTTATAACTACATGTTGAGTTAACATCTCCCGACGAACGGGAAGGCGAAAGAGGCAAATTAGGTTCTCTAAGGGGATTGAAGAGAAGACTTGAAGCAGTTAAAGGAAACTGAATGAAGGAACTCCCACATGTTATTTGGGCCTATATAACCACACCTCATTCAACAACACGAAAGACACCATTTTGAGTTACTTATCGGATTTAAATCACCATTCTTGTCGAAATATGGGAGCTAAGATGGAGAACAACACACCTCTTACTAGTAGAAGATAACACTTTTATAAGAAAATATAACTTTTCCATCCTCGTGAGCATTGTTGTAAAGCAAGAAACTGTGGTAAGTCCAACCTTGAGAGGTCCATCCCGAGGATCTTGTATTGTTGGGGGGAAGAACGCTGAACTTGCAGCATTTTAAAACAACAAATCGCAGTGGAAAAAACCAACATAAACTTCATATGTCACTTTAAAAGAAAACTTTGAATTACAACAACAGAATTCATACTTCAATTCAAAACAATTTAAATTGCCCAGTTTCCGATGTTACAAATCAGAGCATTATTAACCAACTAAAAATAACAAAAAATGAAAAATAACTAAATGAGAGAGCTTCAAAAGTTCTCTTCCAACTCACAACAACTAAGATCACTCCTCTTGAGTATTTGTACTACAAGGTACAAGCAACATAAAAACAAACAAGAAAAGAGTTGAGAATAAAATTCTATATATTAACGGTGTAAGAATGCAAGGGTAATTAAAAGCCTAACAATAATCACATTCATGTACACAACAAATCCCAATCAATTATTCTCACTTAACACTGATGTATAATTTACACCATCATCACAAAGCTTGTATGTATGCAATCTGACTCACAACTCGACACTATGCATGTGGTACCAACTCAACAATGGTTCTTCATACAAATTGGATCCCTCCTTCTAAACACCAAGCCCCCTTCTGAGCTACGGACAAGTCACTCGTCCCCCTTTCTAAACTTGTGACTCGCCTGTTTCACGACACAACATAAAATGATGCATGACATGTATTAATGCAACAACAACAACATGTTTATGGTTCCCCTTCTAACCATAAACAACATACAAAAATAGCATTAATGTAGCTCTCCCTTCTGAACTACCACCACAATACAACCATCACGACTATATGCACGTCACATATTTATTCCCCAAACACACAACAATCACGATTAATTTATTATTATAATCACATATATAATATTTAATAAATATACATCCAATTGTAAATATAATAATTCAACACAACAATTATAATCACATTTACGATACATATTATAAAACAATCAAATCACCACTTATACATCAATTAACATCCAAATTCACCAATTCAATAGATCACAACAGTTGAAGTTATTTCATCATCGTTAACCATCACATAATATTACACCTCAAGAAAAACAATTTATAAACAACCTTAACTGCACATTTAGTCTCTTAGGGAACCACCATGAAATAGTACTACGTGTTAGCTTTTCAACATATTAAACTGTGTCTCAAACGGAGTCATGGAATTCAAGTTATGATGGAAATAATATTTTAACAAAATCAGTCTAATCGGTGTCGGTTAGACCGTCACCATAGCCAATGCCCGTCAGCTCTTTCGCAACGCCCTAAACTGCTGCAGAATGCATAATTCTGCATTTTTTGTTGTTGAAGACCTTCTGGACCTTCGATTTCCATTTCGTAAAAAGTCAAACGCTCAAAATTCGATACACAATAATTATATAACAATTGGACAATAATTATATAACAATTGTCCGACCTAACCTTAACCGTAAATCAAAAACTATTGGTCCGATAGAAAAAGCATTAAGATCATTGGACAATAAATTAAACTCATAAAAATGTTAATATCATAAAAACAATGGAAATTTGGTCTTTAACATATGCAATTCAGGGACACCCCCTAGCATTGGGGGGTTTAGCTACTTATGATATTCAAGAAAATTACAAAGAGAGATATAAACATTACAAAAATTCTGGATTCATTTGATCTCCAATCGCTATTGCTCTTGAAGATCCCCTTCTCCCAAAACCCTTGCTAGCTCTTTCTTCTTTCTATAATTCTCTATTCTCCAAGATCAAAGATTACAAATACTTCTCAAAACTAGGTCTAAATAGTATCATGTCACAACACAGCCGTGCAGAAAGTCAAAACTACCCTTAATGAACTCTAACATTGAAGTGACCCAAAATATGAATTTTTTTCTCGCGCCTGCCAACACGGGCCGTGTCAGGCAACCCGGGTACCCGTGTTGGCCCTTTGTCTTGATGATTGAAGTTTCTTGCTCCCAGATCTGCTGACACGGGCCGTGTCAGGTGACACGGGCACCCGTGTCACCCTTTTGTTTCTCATCCTCTTGTGCTCTTCCTCTGCACACCCTGACACGGGCCGTGTCAGGTGACACGGGCACCCGTGCCAGGCTTCTGTTCTTCCACTTTTAACTTGCACGGAATGTCCTTCGGCTTTGCATCAGCTACTCGGATTTGCTCGCTTGTACCTGAGACATGAACACTACCAAACCAAGCATCAAAATCACCCTAATATGACATGAATTCCCAAATCAATGCAAAACAACTTAACATAACAACTAAAATAAAATACGAAAATGATAAAAGATGGAACATTGTGCTACCGAAATGATACAATTTTTGCCGATTGATCAATGAAAACAGAGTACAAATGGTGACCGATCAATAACAAAACAATATTTATACAAGTTCTTGAAGAACTTATCACACATCCTTGAAAGATAGCAAAATAACATTATATAGTTTCTGAATAACTTCTAAAGCATTTTGAGTTCTGGAAGACCTTATAAGACATCCTTGAAGGATAGAAAAATAATATTTATATGAGTTCCTGAAGAACTTATCACGCATCCTTGAAGGATAGCAAAATAACATTATATAGTTCCTGAATAACTTCTAAAGCATTCTGAGTTCTTGAAAAACTTATAAAGCATCCTTGAAGGATAACAAAATAATAATTTATTATATAGTTCTTGAAGAACTTATCAAGCATCCCTGAAGGATAGCAAAATAATAATTTGTTATATAGTTCCTGAAAAACTTATCAAACATCTTTGAAGGATAGCAAAATTATAGTCTGTTATGATTCCTGAAGAACTTATAAAGCATCCCAGAAGGATAGTAAGATAATTGTTTGTTATGATTCTTGAAGAACTTATAAAGAACTTATAAAATATCACTGAAGGATTGCACAATGAATTTTTTTTCATTTTTTCATGAATTATAAAAACATGTATGTTATAGTTCTTGAAGAATTTTAAATATTTGTATTATTGTAAAAAAATCTTTATATGTTTTAAATAAAAATTAAATTATGCTTTAAAATAAAATTAATACAATGGTGATAATTTAAATAAAAATAAAAATATACGTGTATTTATTGTTTATCTAATTAAACTTTATCACTCAAAAGTCATTTAGAGATGGAAGTGTCAAAAAAATATAATTTATGGATTTTTTTAATTATTAAAGTAAATCTTTATGGGTGTTTTGAATTTTATTTTTTAATAATACTAATCAAGTACTTGAAATATGAAATAAAATGATCTTGATAAATTATGTCATGGATGAAATGGAACTGGAATTAAGATAGCCAAATAAAGTCGACATTTGCAATGTATTTTTATACAATATAGCACTAAAGATGGTAAACAATAACGAGGATCATGAAACAAAGTCTACCAAATATTATAGACAAAGTGAGAATTGATCAAAATGAACAAATCATGAATCGAATTCTATCAAAAATTGTAGACAAAGTGATAATTGACCAAAATAAATATATTCAATTGAAGAAGAATTAAATTAACTTTACAAGTGACTCGATTTGGGACATGTAGTCCAAACACCTCAAAGTGTGAAACCAATGGGATATAAATGAGTTTTGTGAAAAAATAAAATAAGAATGATATAAAGTTTGATTTGTTTCTCAAAGATTTTCACAAATACTTAAGATCGAGTTTGATGAAACATATCTACTCGTAGTAGATTATGTAATACCCCGAATTTAATTAAATTGATCAAGGATTTATTCGTTGGAATTAGTCGAAGTCGGGATTTATCGGTATTATTCTAAAAGCGTATTGGATTAATGTGTTGATTGGAGCAGTTAAGTTATGATCGGATTAGTCGGAATAATACAATTGTGAGTTAGTGTTATTTGCGTTATGGATCAATTGTAGTCGTAGAATATTATTGGGAATAATATTCGTTATGTTATGTGATTATTTATTTATGTGTGTTATTTGGCTTAATTGAGTAATTAGAGGAATATTATGAATTGGGCCTAACTGGAAGAAATATAACACAATGAGATTGGATTGTGGGTTAAGCCCAATTAAGAAAAGAAGGATAGTAAGAGAGTTAGGGTTTTAGAGACATAACTCTCATTTGGTGAAAGAAGAGAAAGAAGAGAAGAAGAGAGGAAGCTTGGACATGAAGGGGAAGAACTCCAATGAAGAAGGTGAAGCTTTTGTTAAGGTAAGGGTGGGGTTCTTACTCTCTAAGGGTTGGCATGATGATGGGTATGGTAGAGAGTAGGTTTCATAATTGAAATCCATGAACGTGTGAAAAATTGCAATGTTGATGAATGTTAAAATTAATGAATGATTTGCTGAGCTTTTGATGAGTTGTTAGAGGTTTATGTGAGTGAGTAAGGTTGTGATTAGTGTATCATCTTTAATCCTTCAATTTCATAGTTTTAGAAATGTTAGGGTTTATGTTAGATTTCATGAAATTGGTGGTCTAAGCATGTTTTGATATGATTTGATGATGATAAATGATGTATACTGATCATATATGCTTTGAATTGTTGATTGGAAGTGATTTTGGATGGAGATATAGCATTTTCGTTGGTCTGTTCGCTGCTGTATTTTTCTGCATAATCGCGTGGTTGCTAAGCGGACCCCAGCCCACTGAGCGGACCCTGCTGTCAAAAATATTTTTGAAACTTTGAAATGTCATAACTTTTGATCTGTAACTCCGTTTTATGCGTCGTTCGAAGCATTGGGAAGCTAATGAAATTATCTATATAATAGAAGTAGAATGGTTAGCACATGATGAATTCATTATGATGTTGTTAACATATAATTATGTATATGTGCATTATAACTTGATAATTTGTGAATAACATTGTGATGGCATGTTATGTGGTGTAATATTCATGATGTGTGTGAATGGATATGTGTTATTTGAATATTCTTGTGGAGAATGATTACTTGATGACTTAATTATGATGTGGTTGTTTTAATAACATGTATGTATGTGAATACGTGTTATGGCTTGATGAAATGTGAATAACATGTGTTGATATGATACATTGTGATTTATTCATATTGTATACCGTGATGAATTAATGAGGATATGCACAAATGTATTGGCAATTGTTTACTATATGTATAATGAGATGTTTAATTGGTGAATACTATGAGTATGATTTATATGTGAGTGATAACATGTTACTTGAATCGTATTTATGCAAATGTGAATTGGTGTTGATTGATAACAATATTGTTGGCATGATATGTGATATGATATTCGTGATGAGTTTGAATGATTATATGTTGTTTATTTTTGAAAAATAAAGATGGCTCGCTAAGCGGAGCCTGGTTTATATTTCGCTATTGTTTTAGTCCGCTTGAAGCGGGGTTATTGAAATTGTATTTCCATAAGCACGCTTGAAGGTCGCTAAGCGGACCTTGCTGTGAAAAACTTGTTCAAACTTTGAATTGATGTATTTTTGGATCTGTGACTCCGTTTTAAATGTCGTTTGAACTTCCATGATGCTCTAATTGATGTCTTTTTAATGAATATGATTGAAAACCTTTTTGGAAAACCTTTTGATGTTTTATTGAAATGACCCGTTTGATGTTGCATTTGTATTGTGAAGTGAAGTACTGTTGTATGATGATGCAATGTATTGATGTGATTGTGAAGTGATGCATTCTGATGAATGATGATTTTGTTGTTGTTGAAGTTCGACATTATATTGATAATGTTCGATGGTGATATAGACGATGTTGTGACGTATTGTTTATGTGGTATTTGTGGATGTGCAACATTGAGTCGCATCCATTGCATAATGCATGCCTAAAACTTATGGCAAACACGATAGCCTGAAAACTATGGAAAACACGACGACCTTAATGGCAAATAGAAACGATGTGCCTCTATTAATTGGCAATGTTTAATTTGGGAGTTTACTCCGAATGGTACCACATGCATTTGCATAAGTTTGAGTCACATTCGAGTCGCATTTGAATTGCATTTAAATTGTGTTTGTATTGTTGAGATGATGAGATGTTTGTTGTGACGTGATGATGAGATGGTTGTTGTGATGTGTTGGAATCTTACTTGTGAATTGCATATATTGTCATGGTTGATTGTTGACATTGTCGCTGTTTCATAAGTTGATTATGTGATTTGAATTGTTGAGACGATGATATGCTTGTTGTGGCGTGATGATAGTGTAATTGTGAATTTGAATATGTGGTCTTAATTGATTAATGACATTGCTTCCATTTTGAAAGTTGTATTATATTGGAAGTTGTTTTGCGATGAAAATTGTTGTAAGATGTTATGTGATGCGAAGTGGTGAAATTATGTATGATCTATATCTCCTATATTATTTATCATGCATTTCTTTATATTGTAAGATATCTCACCCCTTTGCTGATATTTCCCCTACCATGAGAAATGGGCAGATATTCAAGATTAGTTGTGGATGTTCGAAGTGACTTTATGAAGTCTTTATGTTGCCTTATGGCAATTCGAGTTGGTGTCTATTGCTCTGATACGTAGCACTTGGGGGGATTAGTCGTGATTATTTAATTGTTGTATCCCATGATGATATTTGTTTTAAGTTGAATTGAAATATGTTTACAAGTTTAAAGTTGTAAGTGGTGAATGAAGTTCTGTTCCGAATGCTATGTATCTTTATTAAATGCAATATAAGTATGTTTGTTTGGTTAAGTCGAAATGTGACATCTCATTGTTTGATGAATATTTTTAAATGCATTCTGGTTTTTGCTTATAATTGCGGGGTAGAATTGGGGTGTTACAGATTCAATTAATTTTCAATAATTAATTAGTCTTGTAGCTCATGAAGAGATGATTTAAACATGATGTATGTTGTAATATTTTATTTGTATGGTTCACTTGATAAGGACATAATTTTGAAAAAATATCTCTATGGGCTAAAACAATATGGACACAAGTGATATGATTGTCTCAATGACTATTTGTTAAGGGAGAGATATACAAATAAGTCTATAAGTTCTTGTATTTTTATGAAAATTTCTAGAAAACAATTTTCTGTAATAGTTGTCTATGTAGATGACATGAAATTTTTGGAACTCCTGAAGAGATTCCAAAAGCTATTAATTATTTTAAAAAATTATTTGAGATGAAAAACTTGGGAAAGAAAAGGTCCTTACTAAATGAACATTTTGAAAATGAAAATTTTATATACCAAGAAGGTTAGATAGAAAAAATGTTAAAACTTTTCTACATGAGAAAATCTCGTATAAAGCAAAATGTTAAAATGTTCTTATATGGATAAATCTCGTATGTTATCTACCTCTATGATATTAGATCATGAGATGTGCAGACGGATTTTTTAGACCTCAAGAAGAGGATGAAAAACTAGTTGGTCCTTAAATACCATATTCTAGTGTAATTCAAACACTAATCTTGGTAATTGTACACATCATGATATGTTAATTTCTATTACTTTACTAGCAGGTTATAGTTCTTCACCTACAAGAAGATATTTGAACATAGTCAAACATATATTTCAGATTGTTTGTTTACTCATATGATCCAACTATTTCACGGTCACGTGTGAAACAAATCGTAGCACCAACTTCATTTAATTATGAAGAGATTTTTAGAATCGAATGAGGCAAGTCGAGAATGTGTTTGATTGAGATTCCAAATTTAACACACACACAAATGACTTCTAGAAAAATAAATAAACCATCATATATGAAGATAATACTGCATGTATTGCTCAATTGAAAGATGATTATACTAAAGGAGATTGGACAAAACACATTTCTCCAAAGTTCTTTTTCACTCATGAACTTCAGAAAATGGTGATATAAGTTCCAACAAATTGTTCATGTGATAATCTTGCAGACTTTTCAGTACAAAAAGATTGGTCTTCATCGTCGAAGAAATAATCGTTCAGCTGAGGAGGCGGGAAATGAATTCGTTTAGCTGAAGGGGAGAAATGAGTTTTTCTTAAAAGAATATTGTACTCTTTTTCTTTTACTAGATTTTTTTCCACTGTGTTTTTCTAGTAAGGTTTTAACGAGACATATTATTTATGGACATCCAAGGGGATGACATGATTATGGATGTCCATCAATTAGGAGATTTTATATTGATTTTCTATTTTACGTATGTCTTATAAATAAGGCTCATATTATACTTGAAATTTACACTGATAATGAGAACAATACAATATTATTTTTCTCTTTTGTTTCTTTCCTTCATCTCTACTATTATATTATATTGCTTCTATTAATTCCACCCACTTATTTCTAATGCCTAGTCTAAATAAATTAGACAACTATTTACTTATTTATTATATTTACTTATAACTAATTATTATTATTATTATTAGAATACTCATATTAAAATACTATCATATTTATAAATTTATTAAAATAATAAATTAATAAATATAATATTGACAGACAATGTTAATTATTAAATTTAATGAATAAATATGAAAATTACTATAATATAACAAGTACTTAAATAATAAAAATTAATTTTAATATAACTAATTTATTAAAATAAATGTTTATAAAATAATCAATTATAATAAAATGATATATAAACAATTAAAATATCACATTTTATATGAGACAAATTATTGATTAAATAATAAAACTTACTAAAAATGATAAATATATTGTTTTTAAAAAAGTTGCGATGTTACAATTTGCGCAAAGAGTGACATGTAGTTTGGAAGGTGAAATAACCTTTATAGAGTGGAGCGAGACACGTAAATTAACGACTCAAAATAAAGGAAAACAAATAGATGAAAAAACAATTTTTGGATTTACCTCATAATTACAACGAAACTCGAGTACACTTGAGGGGAGCGCCACACCCTACTCTAGGGACCTATGGCCACGTGTAGAGACAATCCTATGAAATATCTCAATGATGAAATTGCCATTTAATGCACTTATATCAAAGGTTACTCACGCTGACTCCCAAGTCTTTTCTACTTCGGCGAATAAAAAACCCAACACAATATACTGAAAAAATTCTCATTGTTGCGTTATGGTATACCTTGGGGAAATTGTTCTAGACCTACCACATGTTCAATAAGGAGAAGACCCAATCACCATGGTGTCGAAGGTACAATGAAATCGCAACCTAGAGACCCATACTTGATCCACGCTTCAGGCAGTCGATCACCATTGGGTATTATCTAAGAGACCCCTGCATTCCATGTCAGGAAGCATGAGGCGTCTTTAACTGACCCTCATGTATAAAACATCTCACACAAGATCAGAGGTTTGTTCTAACCATAACTTACTCTACTATTTTATTACTCATTCATTAACTTAAGCGTTGTAGTACTAACCTTGCAGGTTCATTCTTTCTCCGTTGTAACGAAAAATGACTCTATTACTCCAATACATTTCACCATACATTTCTAATTCCACAAACGAAACAATAACATTCGAAATTTTTTTTACAATTAAAAGCTATTAATTATTAACTTTCAAATTCCGACAACATTTTCTTTTATTTTTTTCTCTCTATCTCTTTTAATAAAAGTATAATAAATTAATTTAAATAAATAACTTAAAAAGGTTCAAAAATCTATTAAACTAATTTAATTAGTAGCGAATATCAGCAACTTCAAACTCCTGACATTTCACAATCATTAAACTTATAGAAAAACATTTAAAAATAATAAAATAAGATGTAAATAAATGTGAAAATTAATTTTACAATAATTATTTCATTAGAAATAAAAATATTAAAAAAAAAACACCAGAGCTGAGAGTTACGAAGTAAGAACACAAAACAGTGAGTCAAGTCGCGTAGCGAGTCTGAGTCTAACTCGGTGTGCACACACACGAGAAAGAACAGTGTGTGTGTGAAGACTGAGAATCAGAAGCAAAAACAACATGGCGGTAAGAGCCACAGTATCACGGTTTCCAATTGATGCGGACGCGCGCGAGGGTTCCGGCCTCCTATGGGGAGTAACCGTCGCACCATTCGCCGCCGCCGACGAAAACGGCCAATCTCCGGCATACGGATCCGGCGGCGACCTCTTACCCCGGTGCGAGAATTGCTGGGCTTACTTCAACACCTACTGTGAGCTTGAACAATGGTCATGGGCTTGCTCCCTCTGCGGAAACCTCAACGGCCTCTCTTCCAACGCGATCGAACGCTATTCTCGACCGCAATCGTGCGCCGAGATGATGTCCTCTTTCGTAGATCTCGAATTGCCTCGTAAGGATTTCAATTGTTTTGGTTTCTTCGTTTGATTTTGCTCAGTTTTTTTTTTTTGGAATTTAACGGTTTTGGATTTCGATTTTGCAGAAGAAGAATCTGATGCTGCTGCATTGCAAGCATGTCCTGTTTATGTTGCTGCTGTTGACTTGTCGTGTAAGATTATTTGCTTTTTGCATCATTTTACTGCTTATTCATCTGTTGTAGTAGCTGGGATTGGATTTTGACAATGGAATGGTTTTGGTTCAGTGAGGTTTTGCACTTGTTTTGTTGGTTCATTGACTATTACCTGGATCCTAATTTCTAACTGCAAGTAGCTTTAGAACTTACAATAACAATAGTATCAAATTTTTCATTCTTTAGAATGTGGTACTGGAGGGTTAGACTGTGGGTGTAAATTACATAATGTTTCGGGGCTCAATGTGAATGATAAAAGACAGAAAGCACATGCAAAGCTTATTTGCAAAGCTTATTTTACTGCTAGTTAGACACATAATTTGTAGAAAGATAAGGTCGCAATTACAGAAACAGCCATGATATTAATCTGTTTTGCTTATCATTTCCCCCTTTCTGCCTATTCTTGGTCATTTTAGAACTGTGTAGAAGGATGCAATCATCAAGATGAAGAAAATTTCCCCTAATTTAGTTACTATAACTTTGATTGGTTTCAAGCATTGTATTTTTCCTATACTTGTCTTCTTTGTAGCCTTGATTCAGTTCCTAAATAATCCGATGTATCATTTTGTAATTATTACTTCGTTACCAACTTAAATAAACATCTCGGGTTTCACTGCAGCTTCAGAGGAATTTCTGGAACTCACTAAAAGTGCATTACTGGCAGCTTTGGAAGGTATTATGTTGATTAAACTATATATTTCTTTCCTGCATAAGGTATGTTCGTTGAATATTGCTCTTATTTTTGTTGTTCTATTGCAGCGCTTGCTCCCGGTTCACTTTTTGGGCTTGCTACCTTCAGCCACAAACTAGGACTGTATGATGTTCAAGGTCCAATACCTGTTGTGAAAAATGTTTTCATCCCTCCTGATGCAGAGGGAACCTTAACAATTGAGCTTGAAGATGTCATGCCTTTGTTACAGTTTCTGGCTCCTGTATGTTAATTTTACAATGTTTTTTTGTTTTTTAATTTTATTTCTTGGGTACAAGTTCTGATGTTAAAGCAGATGTATTATACTATTTGAAAAAATATGTCAAATCTTAACTCCGTATTTTTATTGAAGGTGGATACCTGTAAGGACCGTATTGCATCCACACTTGAAACACTTAGGCCAACAACTTCATGGGAGAGAACCACAGGAGCAGGTCAAGGACTGGATGGTGTTCTGCTAGGTGGGCGTGGTTTTGGGGTGGCAATGGAAGCCCTCTGCAGTTACCTTGGATCTGAATATGGAAACACTTTTGCACTAGGTCTCTATGATTATCCATGAATCTTACCATTTATGATTTTGTTAACATACTTTTGTAATGTTTAATCTTACTTCAAAATTCCAGTGAGCCATTATTTCTATTGAATACTGCAGCTAGAATCTTTGCTTTCTTGTCTGGTCCTCCTGATTATGGAGCTGGACAATTGGACACGAGACGATATGGTGAGCAGTATGCAAGCAAAGGGGAGGACGCGGATCGTGCTTTACTCCCAGAGCAGACACCTTTTTATAAAGATCTGGTATTTAACTTATTGTTATTACTATTACTATTTCCCATATCCCAGAAGTGGGAGAATTAATATGTGTTTCACAGGCTGCTGTTGCTGTTCAAGTAGGTGTATGTGTTGACATATTTGCTGTAACAAATGAGTACACTGATTTGGCATCCCTAAAATTTTTGAGTATTGAAAGCGGGGGTTCCTTATTTTTTTATACAAGTACCGAAGATTCAACTTTGCCTCAGGATATGTAAGTCTCATCTGTAAACATCATATGTTTCGACATGTTTTAACTTTTACCGGTAAAATCATTTCAACTGTTTGATGTGCTTCAATAGGAAATAGATATTCAATATTTGCTGATTGGCTGTGTATCCATGTCTTCGATACAATCTTTGGTTGAGGCTGTACTATACCATTTTTTCTCTCCTTAATCCCTCTGGGTATTTTTGTGCTAACCATATAAAAATGAAAGCATATTATCTTACATACATCTTTTAAAGTTATGAAGTCCAATTAAATTGACCACTTATGCTTTTATCAATCACTTACCTTAGTGATAAATGTGGACTAACATTTGATAATTAAACAAATGTTTTTGAAAATCTGAAGTGTTGCACACTACCATCTTAAATATCAATGATATTTAGTAAAGTAAAGACTTGCCCAAATACCAATGATATTGACCGCTTATGCCTTTTTATCATATATTGTGATGTCTCTCTTTGCAGGTATCGAATGCTGAGTAGGCCATATGCTTTTGGCTGTGTTCTGCGATTAAGAACCTCAACTGAATTTAAACCTGGAAATTCTGTAAGTGTGTTGTATGTGATGGATTTGTAATTCTCAACTTTTGCATCTTCTTATAATCTATACAATAACTTAGTATTGTATTGCAGTATGGTCACTTCTTTCCAGATCCACAGTATGAAAATGTTCAACATGTAATATGCTGTGATTCATATGCTACATATGCTTATGACTTTGTGTTTGAGAACAACATTGGGTTTTCAAGGTATAAATCATTACTTGTTACTATCACGTCTTCAACTTTATGACTTGAATTCTTATATATTGTTAATGCGACTGTTTAAATGGGGTGCATTCAGAAGTTGGAAATGTCATGTTAAGTCTTGTACTTTTGTGTTATTTAAACGTTACATCTTTTATTACAAAGCAATCCAAATAACTAAGCTCCAAACTCATTAATTTTTCTATCAATTATTGTGTGTGTGGTTTCACATAATGTAAACATGGCCTTTTTTATAGAAGCACGGATTCCGACACAGACATTGGGACACTACACGACAGGGACGTTTGACACCGATAATGCAAAAAATATAGGACAACGTCACCACTACATACATGATAGTATTTTACCTTCATTTATTATTAATAGATTTAAACAAATTTTAATCAAAATTAATGTCTTTAATCCTTCATTGATCAACAATGCTTTAAAACATGTTTAACCCTCTAAGATGTGTGTGAGATTTGTCCAAAAAATATATAAGGTGCGTTGTAGCTAAGGAAAAAAACAATTTTTTGGTGACGGTTCTCTGAATTGTCCGACACGTGTTGTTTGAGTGTTATATGGGTGTCAGACCGATTTAAAGAATGTCGAAGAAAAGAAAAAAAAAATTATTTTGGGACACTGCTGACTTTTCCGACACATGCCATACAGATGTCGTACAAGTGTCGGACACCGTGACACGCCTACTCCAAGAGGTGTCTGTGCTTCATAGGTTTGTGCAACAGTGCAAGCTTTAACTCTTTGTTTGTCTGGGTCTTTGGTTTTTCTTCTGCTGAATTCTGGAGTGGCAGTGATTTTTGAAAACCAAGACACAATCCAATCTAATCTGTTGAAACTAAAGGAAATTTAATTTCATTGTTTTGTGGCTAAGACGGTCCAATCTTATATTCACATACACTGCTTTTTGCTTGACAATGAATAATGTGATTTAATATGTTTGTGACATATTTTCAAGAGAATGTATACCTGTTGAAAGTAGCAGGGTTAGATACACTGCTTTTTGCTTGACAATGAATAGTGTTATTTTTTTATGTTTGTGACATATTTTCAAGAGAATATATACCTGTTGAAAGTAGCAGGGTTAGATAAATATAAATATAAATATAATACTCTTGTTGGCACGTGAATGAATGCAAGGGATTTTTTTAACGGAAAAGTAGCTGAATTTCTACTATCATTTGATATCATTTCTACCATAATATAGGAATACTTGTATGATATGGTTCCTATTCAGATAAAGTTTTATTCTCTGTTTTTTTTTTTTTGTAGAAGTAAATCAGATGTTCCTACACTCCAGATTGCATTCCAGTACTCAGTTGTAGTTCCTCCTCAGGAGCTTTCCAGTTCAGGAGGGGTATCTACAAGCAGGTATATATTCATATTCTCCTGTATGGATGTTTTTCATATCACGTATGGTGGGCGTATTGCTATTTTTTTTCATGGTCAAGTTCATTCATTTAAATATATTAATTACTTTTCTAAACCACTACCTTACCACTTATTTCTTTTTATCACTGGGCATTAACTGTCTCTTCTGAAGTTTGCTGCTTGTTCCTTGGCAAAGTCTTCTCTTCTGCAACCAAAGTTTTTGCATATTTTCTTATTACAAGCTCAAAGGTCCAATAGGAATATTACTATCTGTTAGTTGTAGATGGGATTTCTTAGTAGCCACATAACCTTGTCTTATATTTCTAGGTTTTGTTTAGTTTCTACTAGACTGTGAAGTATGAATCGTGTATGAGTCATTTGGCCAACACAACCAAGAGCTTAACATTTTTTGAACCAAAGGCTCTTCTGCTCTTTGAACATTTTGAAACAAGTTCCGATGAATATTTCAGCACATTTCCTAAGGAATATTTTGTTGGTTTTCTCTTCACAGAGGCTTGATTCGGGATGGAAAACACTGTTGTGAAATTTGCCACATTCTCCAATGAATAATTTTAGAATAGTTATATCTGTATATATGAATTTTGTTTCTTTCCATATGCCTGCTTGTCTTTTTGTTGGGTTTGTTCTGTAGCGTGCCTTTAATTATAGTTGTTTATTAATTCTCACTGATACTATCAATTATGTGATATCTTGAGAGGTTGTCTTGGCACAATATATATATTTAATTCATGTCAAGAGTTCTATTTTATTTTGCATCCTGAGAAAATCGTTACTGTTAACTTGAACAATATATGTTGTTATGCATTTAGTTGCTAATGTTGTTGTTTCTCTTTACTCAAGTTTTTGGGGTAGTTGTGGTCTGACAACCGCTTTTGGAATGCCAATTCCTTTTCATTATTGATATTTATTGGCTCATCTTCCTAGTCTTCTGTAAATATGCTTAAATTTATCAGTTTCTTCAAAGATCGAAAGTTTTCTGAACGATGTATTGAAAACTTTTTGGGCTTAGTTTGGTGTACTTAATTTTGTTACAGAACAAAGCATCATTCTCTTCAACGCCGGCTAAGGATCCGAACAGTGCAGTTTGGCGTTGCTCAGGACATTCACGAACTTTACGACAGCTGTGATCCTGAAGTTGTTCTATCTTTGCTTGTGCATAAGGTGACTATATATTCAACCTGAGTTATATAACATTGCCGCAATAGCAATATTCTCATGTCCTGTATTCTTCTTAAAACTAATAATAATGAGTTGTTTTCAACTCAATTTTCTGATTAATTTACTTGTATTGTATTTTGCAGGTTATACTCGCCTCTTTGGAGGAAGGAGTTCGGGAGGGTAGACTTTTGCTTCAAGAATGGCTAGTGATCCTTGCAGCTCAGTACAATGATGCTTATAAACTTGTTCAGTATAGTAATGGAAATTCAATAAGATCTCAGATTGATGTTGCCTTCTCTCAATGTCCTCAACTGCAGCCCCTACCACGCCTAATCTTTGCTCTCCTTCGAAACCCTCTTCTTCGCTTCCACGAAGAAGGTGTTCATCCTGACTATCGGATCTATCTTCAATGCCTGTTTAGGTAACTGATGCTTTCTTCTTTTTTTTTTTAGCAATGGAGTTTGCATGATCATGTTGTCTGGTAAAAGGAAATAGACTAAACATAAAACTGATTGAACTGAAGTCTAAGACACCCAAAGGTTACCTTTAAACAAATTTTTCCCGTTTTAATTGGTTTAAAATTTTAACAAAAGTGAGTGTGCAAAAGTGAGTTGAAAGATAAGGATACCAGTTGTTAATCTGGTAACCAAATAATAAAAATGCAAAGCTTCAGAAGCTGTCAGTATGTTGTTTTGAGAATTGATTATGTAATTCATTTTTTTTGTGTTGCAGTGCTTTGGAACCGAGTTCTCTTCATCGTGCTGTGTATCCAGTATTGACATCATATGCTACTCCAGACAAACAAGCATATCCTCGCCATTCCTTGAGTCGTGCTGCACTGCTTACCAGTGGCAGCCCAATATTTTTCCTGGATGCATTCACAGTTTTGATTGTGTTTTATTCCTCAACTGCAGACCCAACTCTTCCTTTTCCTCCACCCCATGACTGTAAGTTTTTTCTATTTTTTCTTCCTTCTGTCTGCATTGGATTAATTAGCATCAGTTTAATACGGTCCGCCTAAATTATATGCAAAATACCTTGTCAGGCTTGTTAAGGACTACAATCAACAAATTGAAGAAAGAAAGATCCATCACTCCTAAACTCATATTTATTCGAGGAGGGCATGACGATGCCTCAGTTTTTGAGAACTTTCTGATCGAGGAGCAGGATGTTGATGGAAGTGGTCTTACAAGTGTGATGGGTTTTGTTTCCTTCCTTGAAGATATAACTCAGAAAGTTTTAGAATTCATAAAATAGAGAGATCCCTTTGGGGTGCAATGTCTATTTACAGATACAGGAAAATAGGAAATGTATACATACATTAAGGGAGCTTCCATTTTGTGAGGAAGGGTTTAAGTTAGTAAGGAACGAGCAATTGAGTCAAGGTGGTGGTTTTTTCCCGTTTGTTGTACCTGTCTTTTTAATCATTTGTGACCCCTTTTGAAGTGCTAGTCGATGTACATTATGAGTTTTAATAAAAATATATTTCCCCCTTTGTAAGACCTTTTCTTCTATCTATTATGATAAAGTGAAGAGATGGTTTGAATGAACATACAAATTTGGTTTTGACATGTCTGTTAGAATTGATAGCAACGACTTGCTTTGAATGCAACTTTGCACATGATTGTTCAGATTGTTCTTTGTGTAAATATTAAGACTATCTCGGCTTAAAATACTTTCCTTCTTCTTTATCAAACTAGGCTAGGCCATTAGGAAATTGTTTTTTCCACCGTAAGCATTGAAATATTCTTGGAATCTCGAAATGCACTTTCGGATGCATTCCATTTACATCAAGTTCATGCCCAAGTGAGCCACATCCTTAGTTGATAAAAAAAATACAGTCCGGAAAATCTGGGGAGAAAAAACAGTCCGGAAATTTGGAAGTATACTTCTGTGATCGGTCGGTTTTATTTCTATAATTTGGGCAAACACTGTCTATGAAAAAAAGAAAAGCATGACAAAAAAGGTTTGCAAACACAATAATGTTTTTTTTCAATACATTCAATATTAAGACTTATAATATGCACTATGTATTTGGTAGGAGTAGAACTTCATTTATTGGCTATATGTATTTGGTAGTACTTCATTTTTATTGGCTTATGATTCAGGATGGAAAGACAACCCTGGATCTAGGCTTATGTTATGTAAAAGACTTCATGTCTAATGACCTTACTAGATTACTCAAGGTAGTTCTAGCCAACTGAGTTCTATAATGTGCAAGGTGTAATTGTGTGGAATAGGTTGAAGTTTCAATTAAATGTTATGTGCTCTAATCGATGCTTCAAGCTTCTTCAATTGTTGGGGATCTTAGAAACAGATCTTTTTCAAAATGATGAAACCTTTGATGGAATCTTTGATATGAATGATCCTGCAATTTTTTTCCAGCATAGCTTTAACTCATAGTTTTGTGAAAAATCAAATACATCGTGCAAATTATAGGTCTAAATATTGAATGAATTGAACAAATAGGATTGTATATGCAAACTTCTTTTGTTTTGTCTAGGGTGGATAAGAAGATGCATCTCCGAATTTATTTATGTTCAAATTAGCATGTCTCAGTCACTGAATACTCCTCTCTTTTGCAGTCCCATCCTAGTGGACATTTTATTTACGAATAACTTCCACCCAAATAATCGAATCTTGGTTGAAACTTTGATTTTCTGCAGCAGACCCAGTTCTTATTGCACTTCCACTGCCACGTGATAACCTGCATTGAAAATCACAAATAATTGATGGTAACTCGACCTGACTGAAAAACCCTTCACATCATGCCACTAGACAAAACTATCTTCAACATCCTGCTTCAAGATCACTCCCTACAATAAACTCATCAACTCCTCCTACTGAATAGCAACATTAGTTGAGTCACTAGTACCATATATGTAAATATCCCCTTTCCAACCATTCTAGGACCACACCCCATGTTAGCAATCATTACATATGGGTGGATTGAATAGGAAAATACATCAGAATATACTTTGCATAAAGCCTTAGGCCTTAATCTTGCTAAATTTCCATTTTCTAATCGACTATCTTCTACTGCCTCAACATCTAACTTATTGAGACCACTGGTTTCTTTATCCACTTCCAAGTTTAGGAACCCAAAGAATTCCCATATTACCCTTATAGCCTGCAGCAAGGCCCTAGAGTAAGAGATTAGGGATGACAATGGGTCGAGTGCGGGTTTCACACTATCCAAACTCGCACCCGAAATCGGCACCCGAATTCGAATTTGAACCAAAAGGCTATTCGGTGGAAAAATAACACCCACGTCCACACTTGTTGGATTCAGTTTTTTTTACCCATACCCGAACCTGCAACAAAATACATAAAATACAATTTTCCTTTATATACATAATATATATATATATATATATATATATATATATATATATATATATATATATATATATATATATATATATATATATATATATATATATATATATATATATAAGCGGGTGTGATTTCGGGTTTCGGGTGCGGGTCACACTACCCAAACTCGCACCCGAAATATCGGGTGACACCCGAACCCCAAGCCAAACCCAGTCAACTCGGGTTTTCACCCGTTGACTCGGGTTCGGGTGCGGGTGGGCCCCACAGATTTGGGTGTTCTTGTCATCCCTATAAGAGATGATCAGTTTAATGCTCTTTTGATCAGCTAAGCACACTGACATCCTTGAATATTTGGATTTAAACCATTTTCCATAGTACAATGTCAAGACATTCGATTGAACATTGTATTCCTCTAATATCCAAAATAATTGAGAGTAAAAACCTCTTTGCATAATACATAACCCTTGTTAAATATCAGGATTAGCTCATTGTTGATCCAAGGGACAAAAAATTGTTTCTAAGAAGAAACAAATTATTAGACTTGACCCATAATTTTACTCCTAAATTCACCATAATTAGGTATTTATTTGTTGAAACAATAGGTGAAACAAAATCTAAATAATGAATTCTCTTACATGAATAAGCTAAGCTTTGGAGAAAACATTGTTGACTTGGAAGTTATTTGATTCTGTGCCTTCTAGTTCTTTAGAACCGATCTCACTTTTGGAGTGCCAGTCTGTTTAAATGATGTTCCAACATTTGTTTGGACATCAAGCCTTTTCTCCATGATTGAACCATTGACTTAGGTTCTGGAGTATTCAAAAATTCTACTATCAGCAGAGTACATCCTTCTGGTATCTTGAAGGAAATGATGAAGATCTTTGATTTTTCTTTGTAATGGATTAGTCAGGATATTCTTTCGAAAAACCATCAACAACCTTAAGGCAAGTCTTCCATCTTGTATTTACCTCATTGGTCCCATGATAGAAGTTCTTAGAACTTTGTCAACAGTCTGATGTTACCACTTTTATAGGCTTCATCTTGATTTTGATCAGAAAGCATGTAGATGAGCTAGTGGATTCTTGAGGAACCACACAAATAAAAGCTATTTTGGACTTAGCTCCCCCATTAGTCTTCATCTTATTAGTGACCATACAATCTTCTTTAATGAAACTTATCTTCATACTTTAGTCACACAGTTGGCTTATGAGAGTTTCACTAGTCATTAGTTCTTTAGAAATAATAAAAACCTTATTAAGATTAGAAAATATTGTTCCAACCAGTTTCTCAATATGTGTCTTGAACAACCAATGTCAAAGAAGATATACCAGTATTCTTTTGCAAAATAAACTATAAGGGAAATACTTTCCTTGAATTTTATCCCTTGCTCGGTCAACCTTTGGGATATAAATACATCTCGAGGATAAAGTGGCCTGACATGCTCATCTTATCCCACAGAAGAAACAATTCCATTTCAAGCCCCTGTCATTAGCTTGAGGATTCTGATGTCTGGTATGATGTTGAAGCATGTTGTTTAACATTATTGACTCAGCTTAACCATATTAACAATATTAACATTATTGACTTAGCTTTTCCGAGTTTTGAGTCTGATGATATGAGTAGTGAGAATTTGTTTGTTTCGGTTGCTGGTTATTTGATTCCGGGATGATTTGTTTGAAAATGTACCTATGATTAGTCCTTTGATTTCCCAAAATGTGATTCACAATAATTCCTTATTTGAAAATGTTTCCATAGAGCCTGATTTTGTAAACCTTTACCCTACTTTTAAGCTTAGCCCACTCGCGGCCACTCCTCCGGTTTTATACACACATACTGTAGTAGATCCTGTTGATGAAGATCCATCACTACCACCTTATGATACACATATTGCCGAAGTCATTCACGAAGAGCTTCAACCATATGAAGTCGACGATGCCTAAGAAATCGAGCGACTCAAGGGACTTGCAGTGAATTTTGATGAAACTCCGGGAGATTTCACCGAAGATGGTAATTTAGGTTCTGATTCTGATTCTTGGTTTGATTTAGATTTTGATAGTTTAGTGAAGAGTTAGAAAGCTAGAATAGTTGAACATAGGTTTTAGATGACTTTGGCTGAGCTTTTACATGAGAGTAAAGTGGTTCATGTTTCAATTTACGAGAATTTAGAAGTTGAAATTAGTGGCATTCGACACGATTCTAGGCTTGTAACTTCTGGTAATTTGTTTGTGTGCCGTGTTGGAAGTAAAAACGACAGACATATGTTTTTCAGAGAGGCTGATAAACGAGGAGCTGCTACTGTTAAGTTAACATTCATAGCCGTTACTTCTCTTTGGAAAACTATTAGCTACAAGAACCTTACATCAATCGAAGTTGAAAGCATCTCAAATGGATATGATGAAGGAGGATTATCAGCGGGAGAAAGCTTAGAGATTTACAAAGAAACCTTTTAGAGAGTTGGATCAGAATCATTTTTCAGAGCTTCTCTAGAAACTGTCCACCTCAGAAACTCCACCAAGTTGTGTTATCTTTGATGTTTTTTTGCCTTGGACTCTTGATGTTGGTCAGAGCTTTGGGTTACTCAGAGTATGGCCGGAATTATAAAGCTTTAATGATTACGGAATAGGTTCCGTGCCTAAGAAGTTTAAGGGAGAATTTGTTATTGGCTATAATTTTACACTAGCCAATTGTAACAGTAAAATCATCGGTGCAGAACTTTATTCAAAAGGTTTTAAAGTAGAAAATGGTCCTCTAGAAGCTGCTGTCAACAAGGTTTCTTCAAATTAACTAGAGACAGTGATGGACATGGAACACACACATCTTCCACCATTGTAGGATCCATTGTTGCTAATGCTAGCTTATTCGGAATTACCAAAGGAACAACTAGAGGCGGTGCTCCAAGTGCAAGGCTTGCTCTCTACAAGGCCTGTTGGTTTGGATTTTGCAATGATGTTGATGTTCTTTCTGCTATAGATAATGCCATTCATAGCGGTGTTAACATACTTTCCCTCTCCTTTGGTCATAATCCCCCGCAGCCAAATTACTTCGAGGATGCATTCAGTGTTGGAGCATTCCATGCATTTCAAAATGGGAAATCTTGTTTCTGCTTCTGCTGGAAACTCGGTTTTTCCTCGAACGGCTTGCAATGTTGCTCCTTGGATCCTTACCGTCGCCGCTAGCACGTTAGATAGAGAATTCAGTTCAAATATATACCTCGACAACTCAAAAGTTTTGAAGGGTTTTTCTCTAAATCCAATAAAAATGGAGAGTTTTCATGGTTTTCTATATGGAAGTGCGGCTGCAACTTCTGGAGTTCCAAAAACAAATGCTAGCTTCTGCAAGAACAATACTCTAGATCCTTCCTTAATCAATGGAAAAATTGTTATCTGCACAATTGAAACATTCGTTGACAATAGAGAAGAAAAATCCATAATAGTAACGCAAGGTGATGGTGTTGGAATGATACTTATTGACCATTATGCCAAAGAAGTTAGTTTTCAGTTTTGTCATCCCAAGCACTATTATTGGTCAAATATAACACTAGATATTATCAAGCTTGATATCACAGGACCTGGACTGAATATTCTGGCAGCAAGGTCTCCAGGAAGCCACAGTTGAACAACTACCTGTCAACTATAACATCATTTCAGGAACAATATCTCCATTCTCATACGAATTTACAATATAAAATTATCGCAGATGTTGTGTTATTAAATTTGAAAATTTCTTTATCCACCTCCCTATGGGGGTCACCCCCAGCAAAAACCCCAACTTACCCCTGCTTTGGAGATGCATCTCCGAAGTATTGTTTTTTCTAAATTTTCTCAGACTTCGGAAGTGCACTTCCGAAAACATCAAATGGGGGGTGTTTTCGGAGATGCACTTCTGAAAACATTTTTTTTCACATTTTGGGGGGTTTCAGAAATGCACTTCCGAATTATGAAGAAATTGTGTTTTTTTTTATGTTTTTCTTAACAGTCCCGTATTTAATTAAACGAAAACGCCGAACAAACTAAATGACATATCAACATAAAATACTAATATGAAAAATAAAATCCGAATAATATATATATATATATATATACAAAACGAGTAATAGTGTGCGAAATACAATCCGAATACAAGAAAAATAAACCCGAACCCCTACTGGGTATGCCTAACCCTCTCTCCCTGGGACCTCCTCTGCCTCCTGTATGCCGCTGCACGACTCGCCTCACCGACGATCCTCTCCACCACGGCGACTGCCTCTGGACTGCCCTGATCAATGATACATCGATCCAACGCGTCCCGCCTAAGCAGCTCTATCCGCTGGCAGATCGGCAGGAGATCAATGGCATGGTCATCCTCGGCCTGCTGGTTCTCCAGGATCTCCTCGTATGTTGGCCTAGGAGCGCCGGAGAGTCGGATGTCATCAGAGGATGTGACACCCGATAGAACCATGTGACATACCCCTCCACACTGTGCCAGTCCTGGGTGACCTGCATACGACGATACTCCTCTGGTACCACATGACGCTCCCAATCCGCAAATATGTCAGTGAGCTGCACTCAGGTAACTGTGTCGGGAGCAGCCTCAAAAGGTGACCTGGGTATCATCTGCACAAATCCAAACTGCCGCATGCACCGCTCAGGGAGATACCTCACCATGGTGTTGGTCCCGCATGCCAACCAGCCAAAATATAACGAGATGCTGTCAAAGGCGAAAACAACAGTGTAGTCGCTGAATGGCCTCCAACTGATGTCTGTAACACCCCTCTAAAAACCCGCGACAATAGAATAAATATTAATCAGAGTCAACATGCAAGAGGTGTCACAATTCGTAAATAAAGAAAAATACACGTTCGGTACATGTCATGCATTCACTGAAAACATCTGTAATTATAACTCAATAAACAAACCATGTCTACACAGCGGAATTAAAATCATCAAGTCAAACATCCAACATTAATGTATCAGACTCTAGCAACAAAACAAATAGAGTTATAATCGAACTCTAAAAACAACGCGTTCCCAGTGTTACATCTACCAGAGCATGACACCGACACAATACTAAAAACCGACTTATGAGCTAATCCTCACCAAGTCGCGCCGCTATCCTCAATCTGAAAATGACAACAAGTAAGGGTGAGTCTCATCACAGTTAACCAACGTTATTGCATCATAAATAATAACATATCATAGTGATATCGTTCACCAACTGTTTCATATTCAGACAAATCATCATTCACACATCCACAGATAAACAGACAAGTCATCTTAAAACATACACCATCATGTTATAACCAAATCATGCACATGCATGAAACTGACACTATGCATGTGGTACCAAACATCACCAGTGGACATCATCCACCGACCGATCTATCATCATCCAGATACGGCCCTGCCAGCACAGATTCCACACAATGGGAATCCTGCCCTTCACTGTATCCTCTCATCATTAGGATACAGCCCTCATCAAATGACTATGAATGCATGCAACATATATACAACATACTATCATCATCTTCATACTATGAGTAGCATCATCTTATACTCATTCATCATCATTCCTCATCATCATCATTAACAAGTATGTTCAATATACATATAGTTGCATCATTCAATAAATCAGACAATAATATTTCATACAGAATCATCAGTTTAAAGTCACACGTCGTCAGACTTTCAATTATCACAAAACAGCAAAATCTGCAGGTCACGCTGGCCATACGCGTACCATACGCGTACCAACAGGGCCAGAATTTCACAAAAACACACACCATACGCGTATCATACGCGTACGGGCAGAAGCACAATTTCAGACAAAACATACACACCATACGCGTATCATACGCGTATGGACAGAACCATATTTCCACACAAAACAACATCATACGCGTATCATACGCGTACTAGCAGAAGGGCACATTCTGATGCACCATGGGGAGCGTACCATACGCGTACCACACCCCCCATACGCGTACCGTACGCGTATCATACGTGAATGGACAGCAGTTCACAGAAACCTGCAACTCACCATTCGTCTTCCTCGCGATTTCATCAGCACAGTCTGCGATTTGGGTCTAAAAACCAGAAAATTCATCTCATAATAGCATACGAATTCACCCAGAAACTACAGTATATGATCCAATAATCAATTTTGTTCATCATACTCTAGATCTACTCAGTTATTAGGGATTTATCAGTCCAAAATTTCAATCCAAAAGATGAACACAACACAGAACATGGAAACCATTGATCAAAACAATACTACCAATCTATACTATTACCTATAACACGATAATAGAGATTAAATGGAGAGTCTCCCCTTACCTTAGACAATTGTTCTTGATCCTTGGTCTCTCCCTCTACAGTTCTCCTTCTCGTTCTTCGTGTTCTCAACCCTCTGTTCTTTCACGTTCTTTCTTTCTTCCCAATTCCAATTGTTTTATGAAAAATAATAATAATTTAGTAAAAGGATTATAAAATCACCCTCCCCCTTTTACTATTTACTCATATGGCCCAAAAACCATAAATCATTATTTATTCATTATTTTCACAAAATCTTTATAATTCTAATTATTAATTCAATATTCCAATTAAATTAATATTAAAATTATACGGGTGTTACAACTCTCCCCCACTAAAAGAGTTTTCGTCCTCGAAAACATACCTCAGGTAAAAAGTTCTGGGTAAGAGTCCTTCATCTGACTCTCTAGCTCCCAGGTAACATTCCCTTCAGCTGGTCCTCCCCAAGCTACTCTGACCAAAGCTATTTCCTTGCCTCGCAATTGCTTCAGTCTCCGGTCTTCAATCCTCACAGGTAATGTCTCAACCGTCAAGTTATCTTTCACCTGTACATCATCTACTTGGATCACATGGGACGGATCCGAAATGTATTTCCTCAACTGAGATACATGAAACACATCATGCAAATTTGCAAGCATCGGCGGTAGAGCGATACGATAAGCCACTTCTCCCACTCTTTCAGAAATTTGAAATGGTCCAATAAAACGCGGAGTCAACTTCTTTGACTTCAATGCTCGACCAATTCCCGTCATAGGAGTAACTCTCATAAACACATGATCTCCCTCTTGAAACTCAAGTGTTTTCCTCCTTTTGTCGTGATAACTCTTCTGACGACTCTGAGAAGCCTTCATCTTCTCCTGAATCATCTTAATCTTCTCTGTAGTCTGTTGTACAATTTCTGGGCCAATCACAGCACTCTCACCAGATTCGTACCAACACAACGGCGTCCTACACCTCCTACCATACAAAGCCTCAAACGGAGCCATACCGATACTCGAATGATAACTGTTGTTGTAGGTAAACTCAATCAAAGGCAGATAACTATCCCAAGTACCTCCTTTTTCCAACACCCAAGCTCGCAACAAATCCTCTAACGACTGAATTGTCCTCTCAGTCTGTCCATCAGTCTGCGGATGATAAGCAGAACTCAGTCTCAGCTTAGTACCTAAAGCTTTCTGCAAACCTTCCCAGAACTTAGACGTAAACCGCGGATCTCTGTCTGACACGATACTTGAAGGAATACCATGCAGACTCACTATCTTCTCAATATACAATTGAGCCAGCTTCTCCATCGGATAATCCATTCTCACTGGTATAAAATGTGCAGACTTCGTCAACCTGTCTACCACGACCCAGATAGCTTCACAATTTCTGACAGTTCTTGGCAAACCCGACACAAAATCCATTGAGATGCTATCCCACTTCCACTCAGGAATATACATCGGTTGCATCAACCCAGATGGTTTCTGATGCTCAATCTTTGACTTCTGGCAAGTCAAACAAGAATACACAAACTCAGCAATTTCCTTCTTCATTCCCGGCCACCAAAACAACTTCCTCAAATCATGGTACATCTTGGTAGCACCAGGATGAATACTCAATCCACTACGGTGTCCTTCTTCCAAAATACGCTTTCGGAGTTCAATAATATCAGGAACACAAACTCGGTCACCAAACCTCAGTATACCATTCTCGTCGACTCTGAATTCACTACTCTTGCCTTGATTAACCAAGGTCAACTTATCAATCAATTCCACATCAACTTTCTGACCTTCTCTGATTTCTTCAAGAATACCACTAGTCAGCTTCAGCATACCCAATTTGACACTAACAGGAGTACCTTCACACACTAAACTCAAGTCTCTGAATTGCTCAATCAAATCCAATTCCTTCACCATTAGCATAGACATATGCAAGGTCTTCCTACTCAAAGCATCAGCAACCACGTTTGCCTTACCCGGATGGTAATTCAAACCAAAATCATAATCCTTCAGAAATTCTAACCACCTTCTCTGCCTCATGTTCAACTCTTTCTGATCAAAGAGATACTTCAGGCTCTTATGATCACTGAACACCTCAAATCTCGAACCATACAAATAGTGTCGCCACAACTTCAACACAAAAACCACAGCTGCTAACTCCAAATCATGAGTCGGATAATTCCTTTCATGCACTTTGAGTTGTCTCGACGCATAAGCGACCACTTGTTGATTCTGCATCAATACACCACCTAAACCCATCAGTGACGCATCACAATAAACCACAAATGATTCTGTCGGATTCGGCAAAATCAAAATAGGAGCACTAGTCAACCTCCTCTTCAGCTCTTGGAATCCCTCTTCACACTTTGCATCCCAAATAAAAGCTTGTCCCTTCCTGGTTAATTTAGTTAACGGCAATGCTAACTTTGAAAACCCTTCAATGAACTTTCGGTAGTAACCTGCGAGACCAAGAAAACTACGAATCTCTGACACTGACTTCGGAGCTTCCCACTGAGACACAGCTTCTATCTTTGTAGGATCAACAGCAATACCATTCTTAGAAATCACATGTCCAAGAAAACTGACTTCTTCCAACCAGAATTCACACTTCGACAGTTTGGCAAAAAGTTGCTTCTCTTTCAACAGCTCTAACACAGTTCTGAGATGTTCCGCATGTTCTTTCTCACTCTTAGAATATATCAGGATATCATCTATAAATACCACCACAAACTTATCGAGATACGGATGAAAAAATCCTGTTCATATATTCCATAAAAACGCCAGGTGCATTAGTAACTCCGAACGACATTACAAAATACTCATAATGTCCATACCTCGTTCTAAAGGCAGTCTTCTGAATATCGTCGTCTTTCACGCGAATCTGATGATACCCAGACCTCAGATCAATTTTACTAAATACACATGCCCCAACCAACTGATCCATCAAATCATCAATCCTCGGCAATGGATACCGATTCTTGATAGTAACCTTGTTCAATTGTCTGTAATCTACACACAGCCTCATTGAACCCTCTTTCTTCTTTACCAACAACACAGGCGCACCCCACGGCGAAACACTAGGACGAATAAATTTCTTCTCAAGCAATTCCTCTAACTGCTTCTTCAGTTCAGCCAATTCAGACGGCGACATACGATACGGTGCCATCGATACTGGACTAGTTCCTGGAACCAAATCAATAGAAAACTCCACTTCTCTTTCCGGTGGCAATTCATTCACATCTTCTGGAAAAACTTATGGGAACTCACACACAACAGGCAATTCGCTACTCGCCACTTTCTCCTTCACATTCATCAATGCAAACAACATAAACACTGTTGCACCATCTCCGATAGCCTCATTCACCTGTCTAGCTGTCATTTCCAGACCATCAGAACTAACCTCTTCAGGAAAAATCACCGTCTTCGCAAAACAGTTGATATGAACACGGTTGAATTCCAACCAGTTCATTCCCAGGATTACATCGAGTTGTTTGAACGGAAGGCACACTAAGTCCATCCCGAATTCTCTACCAAAAATATCAACCGGACAATTCAAGCATGCAGACGAAGTAGTTACTGAACCCGACGCAGGAGTGTCAATAACCATACTTCCATTTATGTCAGATATCTCAAGATTTAACCTCATAGCACAATCCAAAGAAATAAAAGAGTGAGTTGCTCCAGTATCAATAATTGCAACCAAAGGTGTGCCATGAATGAAACACGTACCTTTAATCAACCTGTCCTCTGGAGTAGTCTCTGACCCGGTCAAAGCAAAAACCTTTCCTCCCGATTGGTTCTTCTTTGGCTTAGGACAATTAGGACTGATGTGACCCTCTTCTCCGCAGTTGTAACAAGTCACAACCCTCTTCTTGCAGTCAGCAGCAATATGACCCACTTGGTCACACTTGTAACACTTCTTCTGATCAAGCTTGCACTCATTCCTACGATGTCCCATCTCACCACAATTATAACATCTGATACGAGCACTGGAATCTCCCCCACTGGGTTTCTTCCAATCAGCAGGTTTACCTCTACCATATGGCTTACCTCTATCCATATGTTTCTTCCCTTTTCTGTCAACCAACTCGCGAGAGTGAGATGACCTCAGCTTGATGTTATCTTCCTCAAAAATCCTGCTACAATCTACCAGATCAACAAACCTCCGGATTCTCTGGTACCTGATACCCTGCTTGATCTCATCACGAAGACCATTCTCAAATTTGACACATTTCGAGAACTCACTGGCTTCATCATCATTGTAGTGCACATAGTACCTTGCCAGTTCCACAAACTTGGCCGCATACTCCGGTACTGACATATTGCCTTGCACCAGTGCCAGAAATTCAACTTCCTTTCTGCCTCTGACATCTTCAGGAAAATACCTCCTCAGGAATTCCCTTCTAAATACAGTCCAAGTAATTGCTGTACCACCAGCATCCAGCTCAGCTCTGGTTGACATCCACCAGTCATCAGCCTCCTCAGATAACATATGAGTACCATACCTCACCTTGAGATCCTCAGCACAGTCAATGACTCTGAAAATCCTCTCGATCTCCTTAAGCCATTTCTGAGCACCTTCAGGATTATGCGTGCCATTGAACAATGGAGGATTGTTCCTCTGAAAACTGTTCAGTTGTCTGTCAGCACCAATCGCAGCTCCATTGGCATTCCCTCCCAATACACCAGCAATCATGCCTAGAGCCTCAGCGATAGCATCATCGTTTCTTCCTCCTCTTCCAGCCATTGTTCTGCTTAACACAAACAATCCAGTCAGAACAAAAGTATCGACAAATAATTCATATTAGTCGCGTACACGGAAAGACTGACACTAAGACTCTGGTCACAACGACCGACTATGCTCTGATACCACTATTGTAACACCCCTCTAAAAACCCGCGGCAATAGAATAAATATTAATCAGAGTCAACATGCAAGAGGTGTCACAATTCGTAAATAAAGAAAAATACACGTTCGGTACATGTCATGCATTCACTGAAAACATCTGTAATTATAACTCAATAAACAAACCATGTCTACACAGCGGAATTAAAATCATCAAGTCAAACATCCAACATTAATGTATCAGACTTTAGCAACAAAACAAATAGAGTTATAATCGAACTCTAAAAACAACGCGTTCCCAGTGTTACATCTACCAGAGCATGACACCGACACAATACTAAAAACCGACTTATGAGCTAATCCTCACCAAGTCGCGCCGCTATCCTCAATCTGAAAATGACAACAAGTAAGGGTGAGTCTCATCACAGTTAACCAACGTTATTGCATCATAAATAATAACATATCATAGTGATATCATTCACCAACTGTTTCATATTCAGACAAATCATCATTCACACATCCACAGATAAACAGACAAGTCATCTTAAAACATACACCATCATGTTATAACCAAATCATGCACATGCATGAAACTGACACTATGCATGTGGTACCAAACATCACCAGTGGACATCATCCACCGACCGATCTATCATCATCCAGATACGGCCCTGCCAGCACAGATTCCACACAATGGGAATCCTGCCCTTCACTGTATCCTCTCATCATTAGGATACAGCCCTCATCAAATGACTATGAATGCATGCAACATATATACAACATACTATCATCATCTTCATACTATGAGTAGCATCATCTTATACTCATTCATCATCATTCCTCATCATCATCATTAACAAGTATGTTCAATATACATATAGTTGCATCATTCAATAAATCAGACAATAATATTTCATACAGAATCATCAGTTTAAAGTCACACGTCGTCAGACTTTCAATTATCACAAAACAGCAAAATCTGCAGGTCACGCTGGCCATACGCGTACCATACGCGTACCAACAGGGCCAGAATTTCACAAAAACACACACCATACGCGTATCATACGCGTACGGGCAGAAGCACAATTTCAGACAAAACATACACACCATACGCGTATCATACGCGTATGGACAGAACCATATTTCCACACAAAACAACATCATACGCGTATCATACGCGTACTAGCAGAAGGGCACATTCTGATGCACCATGGGGAGCGTACCATACGCGTACCACACCCCCCATACGCGTACCGTACGCGTATCATACGTGAATGGACAGCAGTTCACAGAAACCTGCAACTCACCATTCGTCTTCCTCGCGATTTCATCAGCACAGTCTGCGATTTGGGTCTAAAAACCAGAAAATTCATCTCATAATAGCATACGAATTCACCCAGAAACTACAGTATATGATCCAATAATCAATTTTGTTCATCATACTCTAGATCTACTCAGTTATTAGGGATTTATCAGTCCAAAATTTCAATCCAAAAGATGAACACAACACAGAACATGGAAACCATTGATCAAAACAATACTACCAATCTATACTATTACCTATAACACGATAATAGAGATTAAATGGAGAGTCTCCCCTTACCTTAGACAATTGTTCTTGATCCTTGGTCTCTCCCTCTACAGTTCTCCTTCTCGTTCTTCGTGTTCTCAACCCTCTGTTCTTTCACGTTCTTTCTTTCTTCCCAATTCCAATTGTTTTATGAAAAATAATAATAATTTAGTAAAAGGATTATAAAATCACCCTCCCCCTTTTACTATTTACTCATATGGCCCAAAAACCATAAATCATTATTTATTCATTATTTTCACAAAATCTTTATAATTCTAATTATTAATTCAATATTCCAATTAAATTAATATTAAAATTATACGGGTGTTACAATGTCATCGTGCATCGTGCGGTCGAGGTACCTACGGTATGGTCCCACTGCATTGTTCCCCCTTTGGAGAACGTATCGGGCGGCCCTGGGCATGGCGTCCTCGTACGCAGAATCAACGTGGAAGCCGTGGATGCGGGGGAAGTAGGAGATGATCCAGCTCTGAAACACAAACACGATAATGTATTAAAAATAAATACGAACCATAAATAAATGTGAAACAATTAAAATGAAACGTACCGTCAGGAGTGTGCAAGATCCGGTCAACTGCTTGGTCCTCCAGTTGGAGGCCTCATTCAGCTTCTGGTATAGGTATACCAGAATAGCTGACCCCCAGTTTCACTAGTGAATGGTAGTCAAGTCCATGAAGTAGCGGGGGTAGGTCACGTTGACGTATCTTGCACTCTTGTCCACAAAGAGTGCAGCACCTACCACAAACATGAACCAACACCGAAGAGCGCAGGCACGGTGATACTCCATAAATAGGGCGTTCTCCGCAGCCTCGGATTCGGCCGCCGCCACCAGGTGGTGCTCGAAATAATCGCTTAATGTGGAGAACCGGATATGAGGCCCATTTATCGTCTGGCACTCAAAGTCAGCCATATCTGGCTCCATACCCAGATAGACCGTCATCCACTCGATGGATTCGACTCTCTAGATCTGGGAATGGTCCAGTAGCATCCCCCTAATCGGCAAGTGGAGAAGACACTGCACATCGTGCAAGGTGATCGTCATCTCCTCAACCGGTAAGTGGAAAAAAGACGTCTCCTTGTGTCACCGCTCCACAAAGGCCCCCTGCATGCCGTGGCTGATGGTGGTATACCCCGTCATGCACATCCCACCTAGCCTTGAAGCTGTCACCGCGTCGTTAAACCACTGCGCCTCTAGTTTAAAGAGACTGAAAATCTTCCGGGCGTGATTCACCTGTTTTAAAGTCTGTCTATCCTGTTACAACAAAAACAAAAAAAACACTGTTAATTAGACCGTTAAGAAAATATGGAATAAACAGCTAAATAAAAAATGGTTAAATAATAAAGTCGGACAAATTATAAAAAATACCTCTCCCCCCCAGACACGTCGAGTGACGTGCTCGTGGTAGGAAATCAGCAAGGACGTGTCAATGGAGCCTCCCGGGTAGCCCTCCTCCTCCTCCTCCTCCTCCTCCTCCCCGTGCGGAGGGTCAACATCCGGTACCTCCTCCGCCTCCTGGTATCTAACTGCCTCCTCCTCCTCCTCTCGTACCTCCTGCTGGCGGGAAGAAGAGACCCGAGCCAGACGACTCCTCGATCTAGATGAGGAAGTACCCTCGTCCATCTGCACGGATACTCGCACACGACCCCGTCCCTACGTCGACGCCAGTTGCGCCGCCCACTCGCGTCTAGCCGACGCTGTTTGGGTCTCTCTCCCCTGTCTGATGCGTGCTGGGTTGCCTGCCATATTCCTGAAAACAATTGAAATCAATAAGAATGCGAAACAATTGAAAAAACAAAAAAAAAATCAATTCTGGACCACTTCGGAAGTTCATTTCCGAAACTAGGAATGAAGGTGTTTTCGGAAATGAACTTCCGAAACACCCCTGCGAAGACAAATCCTGCAACTTCCATGGCAGAACCCCAAATGCAAACTTCTAACATGTTATAATGCTTCTAAACAACCTAAATACTATTACCAACCTACCCCTATATCATTTTTGCAATTTCTAACCACCCTAAAATGCATTTGAATCATAGATCTAAAGATTTAGAAACTTACCAATTAAAGTGATTGAGTAGCTTTTGAATGTGATTGAGTAACTTTGATGTAGACTTGAAATTTGAAACTTGGTTTTGCAAAAAAACTTAAGAGAGGAAGTTTGATGGTGATTTAGGGCAAAAATGAATAGGGGGAGGAGCTGTTTTGTTTAATATGCAAAACGCGCAGTATTTCGGAAATGCACTTCCGAAATGCTGTTTTCGGAAATGCATTTCCAAAATAAGACAAATTTTGAAAAAAAAAAGGCGTTTTCGAAGATGAATCTCCGAAAACAGTATTGTTTTGCATTTCGGAAATGCATTTCCGAAGTTAGGGATATTTTGAGTTTTTCGCCAGAGGTGACCAAGAAGACATGGGGTGGATAAAGAATTTTTTTTAAATTTGACACCTTAATGTCATATATATATATATATATATATATATATATATATATATATATATATATATATATATATATATATATATATGAGACTACTAAAATACTCCCTCCGTTTTTTATTATAAGTCGTTTTGAAAAAAAAATTTGTATTTAAATATAAGTCGCTTTACAATTCCAATGAATAATTAATGCTATTTTTCCTATTATATCCTTAAATATTTATTATTCTCTCTCATTTTAATTATATAAATTTATCTTCCATATGTCATTAATGAAGGATAATTTTGTAAAAAACTTCATAATTTCTCATTTTCATACAATAATTATTATTTTTCTTAAAGTGTGTGAAAAGTCTAAAACGACTTAAAATAAAAAACGGAGTGAGTAGTATAGCAAAACTCAATTCTCTCTCTTACTTTTAGATTACATCATCATTACATATCCTTTTTTTACTTCGTTCAAGAAAATATCCACACAGTTGTTTACAGAAATACCCCTTTGTTCCAAGTGTGTTCCGCCTTCAATTCCTCAAACGGAAAACAAATATCCGCGCCGATATCGTAATTTCCCAAAAACCAAGAAAGCAAAATCGAAAACTCTAATTCAGAGTATCCCCAAAATTCTCTTCTGCGAGGAACACAAATTTAGGGTTCGCAAAGATTCAATTTGCTTCTATCTATCCAAATCCAAACAGTGAAAGTTCGTAGCTTTGAATTGGATTTCAACAACGTTCCCTTCTCATTCCGCTTCGCCTGATTTCCATTCCTCAATTTCAACCCCTTCCCCTAAGGTACTCTCTTTAATCATATATAAATTGAAGAATTTGTCTCTTAATCTGAATTGTATGGAAGAACTGTGTTATTAGCTAGTAGAAGTGTATATTAAACCCTATCTCAAATCTCAATGCATGTTTGTAAATTTGTATGGCAGGAGAGGGTGCAGAGTTTGGTACATTCTGTTTGGAAACAGCTATTGTTTTTATTTTTTGACTTAGATTTCCCTCACTCCTTTTTGTTCTTTAGTCCTTTTAATACCTAATTCACAACTTAATTTGTATCTCTGTTTGCATTTGACTGAAAAAGTTTTCATTTTTGCATTTTGATGCTTGTGCAATTCTACATTTTTATTGGACCTTATGTTATTCAAGAGCCTGTGCTCACTAACATGCTTCTTGAACTCCCTTTTGACCATCTTCGTTGTTTCAATTCGTTTCATTTTGATTTTTTTTATTGGACTTGCCTTTCAATGCTCTGCTATTTTGTTATCATTTGACCCTTTTGTAAGTAGCCCTCTCTATAAGTCTTATTTCGTTGCATAGTTCCACTGAGATTCATTCAATGCAACGACTCCAATTTTGGCCTTTCTTTTTGTTTCTTCCCATGAATTCTTCTGGCCGCTGTGCCTTCTTCATAGTTGCCTCACAAGCTTGTTTAATTAGTTTCGTAAGATGCCAACGGAAAAGCCAAGTTCTTCAGCGGTTATTGGTAAGCAATCTGAGCCTGAAAAGCCGGTTGAATCTGATGAGAAGGTCAACCTTGAAGAAGAACCTGAGGAAGAAATGGAAGAAGAGATTGAATATGAAGAAGTAGAAGAAGAGGAGGAAGTGGAAGAAATAGAAGAGGAGGTAGAAGAAGAAGAGGAGGACCCAGAGATGGTAGAGGAAGAGGAAGAAGAGGAAGAGGAAGAGGAGGAGGAGGAGGAGGAAGTGGAAGAAGACACTGTGCCCAACCAGGACATTGACGATGATGAGAAGAAGAAACATGCTGAACTTCTTTCTCTTCCTCCTCACAAGTCTGAAGTTTACATAGGTGGCATTCCTCTTGATGCCTTAATGGAGGATTTGAAAGATTTTTGTGAGCGTATTGGGGAAGTTGTACAGGTATGACTGTGCCATTTTTTATTATTCTGTACGTGTATGTTTATATACAATGTCTCCCATTGACTTAAAGATTGATGAGAACAGGTTCGAATAATGAAAGGAAAAGATTCTTCGGAGAATAAGGGTTTCGCTTTTGTGCTTTTTAAAAATGAAGAACTGGCTTCTAGAGCCATTGAGGAGCTGAATAATACTGAATTTAAGGTAATGTAATAACTTCAGTTGCAAACACTATAGATCCTTCTCTTTTGAAGTTAGTAGCTACTTGGCTTCAATTCAACTCTAATATTTCAAAAATTTCAGATGCGTAATGCAAACACGTAGTATAATTTGGTATGATGTGTTCAATACCTGACAGTATCAATGATCAATTGTCTCAGGGTAAAAAAATAAGATGTTCTACATCTCAAGCAAAAAATCGTCTATTTATCGGTAATATTCCTAGAAGCTGGGGCGATAAAGAGCTAAAGAAGGTTGTGAGTGAGATTGGACCTGGTGTTACCGCTGTTGAACTAGTCAAGGTATGCATTAAGATGTTGTGCATTCCTGTTCCATTTTTAATTGAAAGTTCCTAGTGTTTATTTTTTATGGTCAGATTTTTTTTCTGATACTTTTGTTATGGAGTTGCATTGGCATCATGCACAACTCAGGATATGCAGTTTCTCTTAATTAACTGAACTTTGTTCAATCCCTTGACTCAGGATATGAAGAACATTATCAATAACCGCGGTTTTGCTTTTATTGACTATTATAATAATGCATGTGCTGAATATTCAAAGCAAAAGATGATGAACCCAACATTTAAGCTTGGTGACAACTCCCCAACAGTGAGCTGGGCTGACCCTAAAAATGCTGATTCCTCTGCTTCATCTCAGGTTTCAATTCACATCTCTTCCTTATTTTAAGATGTGTTGATAGTTATGGTTAATATGAAAACAATTTTTTGATTATAATAAAACATCTGCAACTGTGAGGAGACAAGAGCCCATCATTTAATGTACATCTATGTCTGAATTTGCAAGTGCTGCTTTCTAGGTTTTTAGTTATTAAAGAATTATTTATAACAATAATCCTGATAAAATGGAAAGCATGGGATTGTTTATGAGATTTTTGACCTTTTGGGATTTGTTTGGTTTGGAAAATAACCCGTTCATTCTTTTTCACATTTTATATTCTATAATTCTTAAATACTCTCATGGTTAAATGGAAAATGTATCTCCTTCAGTGAGAAAGGAACTGTTACCAACATGATATTTACTTAAATATAACCTACTTGTTGTCACCATAAGAGTACAACAAAAGTGTTCATTCATTTGTTGGTGTTTTTTCTATAGAAGAAATAACAAATCAATATTAGTAAAACAAATAATACAACAAGAGAGGAAACTAAGAAACCCTTATTAATTGAGGCATGAAAAAGAAATGGAAATGACAATGAACTAGTAAAAACAGTAAAGCTCTCCTGTCCCTTTGCTTATCTGTTGGGAACACTCCCTTAATAAACTAAATACACAAGGTGCCACTGAAAGAAATACCCAAATAATAAAGGGGACACTGATATAACTATGCAACATTAATACCGCAAAGCCACCCTTATCCAAATTAAACTTCAATTAGTATTTAGTAACCTTCTGAGACAACTACAGTTTAAAATGAACATTTCCAAAGATGGTAAAATGTGGCGGAATGGCTCAGCCTCACACTAGAAACTAAGGTTGGTAACTAACTAGTAAACTTAAAGTCATACAGTATTTGGTGGTCTTCTATGCAGGGGGTGTCTAATGTGCCTTCACATGCCGTCATGTGGCTAGTTCGATTCCAATACTTGAGCTCCTACAGATGAGTATTTCTTGTTCCAATGTTAGGTTCTAGTATTTTAAGACTAGGTCAGGCCATTGACTGGCTCAGGCTACTGTGTCACGAATAGAACCGCATGAACTAAATAGCGGAACAGTGCTATAGTGCTGCTACATGACATCATTTTATACAAAATAGCGGAAAGCGAATCATAGAACAATAGTGTTTGTTCAAATTATAACCACTATTAAACAGCATTGCGTTGGATTGATCCTAGCGCCTGCCTCATTTCCCACTTTTCATTTATTGTAGCAACACACACTTATGCATCTGGAAAGAGCTTTTTTTGTTTTGTTTTTTAATTTCTTCCATTTTCTACATTTAATTTCTTAATGTCCATAACCGTACACGTTAACCCAGGAGTTAACAATTATGCATACATTACTATCCCTCTTTTTTTTTTTTTTTTTGCTTTTTCTTGTATATAGAACTGAATCTCAAGCACCACATTTCTTCCCTGCATTGTGTTTTTTGCACTCGTTCTTTCTCTCTGCGCTCATTTTTTTTAAAGGATTTTTTCTCAACATTCATGTTTTCTTCCTCCATTCTTTTCTTTCATCATTTCTTCTCTCGTTCATCATTTTTTTGTCTTTACCTTTTCTTTTCTTGCACACTCTTTTATCTTGAAAAGGGATCGGCGTGTCTTTCTTTTCTTTCTTTCACGGACTTATTTTTTGGATAAACTAAATAAATGAGACCCTGTCGGGTTTTGTTGAACTGCCAAGTTGTCATTTTGTCCCATGCATATCCGATCCCACAAACAGCTCAAACAGGTCATAGCACCTGTTTTTGGTTAGCTCGACCGGCCTGATCCAATTTTAAAACACTTGTAGGTTCATTTTGTTGATCAAAGACTGGGACGGTCGAGAACCGGATATTGCGGTTGTGGCTCAGAGGAGACACAACCACTAGTTTTGGATTGCCAAGTTGCCATGTTGTCCTTTAACATATCCGATCCCACAAACAGGTCATAGCACCTGTTCCCGGTTAGCCCGGCTGGTTTGAGCCAGTATTAAAACACTTGTAGGTTCATTTTGCGGTTGTGGCTCAAAGGAGACACAACCACTAGTATTGGATTGCCAAGTTGTTGAACTGCCAAGTTGCCATTTTGTCCTATAACACAAGGTTGTCAAGATCAAGATCTTACATAACATCGGGAGAGAATATCAAGATCATAAAATATAAAATTGTAGCTAAGATCGGAAGATCCTACCCAATTATTTTTGTAAGATCGAAAGGGAGTAACAAGATCGTAAAACATAAGATCGCAACTGAAATCGTAAGATCCTACTAAAATGAAAAAATAATAGTATATATTAGAAGTATTTTTACATGATATATGTTACTAGACAAGTGGATTAGTGAGAAAATGACTCCTTTTCAAATTCTTTAGACATGTATGATTGAGTTTTTATAGGTTATTTCTACCACATGGACAATTTGTTAGACAGTAGGGACATATTTGGCCAATTACTAGATATTAGGGACATTTTTTACAAGTTGACTACAACACGCGATTCTACTTAAGATCGGGATCGTTGGGGGTGAGTGAGATCGTAAAATTTTAAGATCTAGATCAAGATCTTGTGACAACCATGCTATAACATATCCAATCCCACAAACAGCTCAAACATGTCATAGCACATGTTCCGGTTAGCCCGGCTGGTCTGAGCCAATTTTAAAACAGTTGTAGGTTTGTTTTGTTCATCAAAGATTGGGATGGTCGAGAACCACATTTTGCGGTTGTGGCTCAGAAGAGACACAACTACTAATATTGGATTGGGTTATAGCCACCGGGGGTGGAAAACCTGCTTGAAATTGTAACCAGTGGTTGAGAAATTAGGATTCCTGTGGCCAGAGGCAGTGTACAGACAATAGGAAGAGTCACTTGACAGAGACACCGTGGTGAGAGGAGTTTCCGGCTTTTGAAACTTGGTAGAAGAACAGTGGCTAGATATGGTTACAGAGAATGGTACTGCTCTTAGTCATGGTACCTTGTTAGAGAGCCCGAAAGAGAGAGATTTGCGTGTGGGTAAAATAGTGTTCTTAGCTTAAACACAGTCCATTTCAAAGCCTTGAGTGTATTAACAAGCCAACAACTAATCAAGGATTAGTTTTAGAACTAATTAACAGATATGAATTACATTGCTACAGTTATTATATGGATTACTAATATTATAACTTGCGCTCAACTATGCTGCTGATTCTTGATTCTAGACTACTGGTATTAGCTATTGAATTAGTAATCTAACCCTTTATATCCTAGATGCATTACTTTGTTGTACACATTGAATATAGTGAATTCTTAAACATGTATGAACAGGTGAAGGCAGTATATGTGAAGAACCTTCCTAAGAATGTAACTCAAGAGCAGTTGAAGAAGCTTTTTGAACACCATGGAAAGATCACAAAGGTGGTTCTTCCACCACCAAAGTCTGGTCAGGAAAAGAACAGAATTGGCTTTGTTCATTTTGCAGAGCGATCAAATGCTATGAAAGCACTAAAGAATACTGAAAGATATGAATTAGAAGGTAACATTAGAATTTGTTAAATATCAGCATTTTAAAAGTTATGTAACTGTTGCCAATATTGATTAGGTTTATTCTAAGTTTTCAGGTCGAAGTTTAGAGTGTTCTCTAGCAAAGCCACAGGCTGACCAGAAGGCTGTTGTATCAAATATACAGAATCAAGGACTGCTTCCTAATTATCCGCCACATCTTGGTTATGGTTTGATTGGTAATCCGTATGGTGCACTTGGTGCTGGATATGGTGCTCCTGGTCTTGCACAGGTGATCCAAGCTTTTATGTTTTAATTAGATATCAATTTAACTGTTGAGACACCCGCTGGAATGGCTACTCTTATGCCATTGATTTATTCTCAAATTCACCATATATTAATCTGAGATTCTGATGATTGGAGTTGGATCTTTTACAGCCTTTGATGTATGGACCGGGTCAAACTCCCGCTGGAATGGCCATGATGCCGATGCTTCTGGCTGATGGACGCATTGGATATGTCTTGTAAGTAGAACTGCAAATAGCCACTATGTATTACATTTATAGCGTGTTATCATATTGATAGATAGCGTTGCAATAATGATTTGTAAGGGGGAAAAAAGTTCTGATGGCTACCTAGTATCTTGAATCTAGAACCTAAGATTGTATTTTCTTCTGCAGGCAACAGCCAGGATTGCAGCCAGGAATGCCCCCGCAAACCCCACCTTCACATCAAAGAGGTGGCAGGAGTAGTGGTGGTGGCGGCAGTAGTGGTGGGAGTGGCAGCAGGAATACAGGCAGTTCAAGTAAGGGAAGGCACAGCAATGATAATGGTCATGGGCGAAGATACCACCCTTATTAATCTGTCTTTGACCTTTTTTTATTTTATTATTGTGTAATACACTATTGTTTTTCATTAAATATTTATTTGCAAGTTCAGTCTTGATTACATTCATGATTTCAGGGAGTTTTAAATGTTTACTATCTTGTAATTCACATTGATTCAATCGCCATAGGAGACTAATCTTATGTATGCAACCCTGCATGACTAAATCAAATACACAAGCTTTCGAGAATAAATCTAGTACATGGTTGAATTCACTATTAGGAGTGATTGTGAATTCAAATTGATTGATGTTTCAAATAGATTTGACTGTCTCTGGAATTAGTTATAACTAGATTAAGATGCTTTGCGAGGGGTTTTTTCGTGTTTATTATTTCATAATTTTAAAGTTTATGAGAAACATATAAAAGTATAATAAAATAAACGGTACTACCATAAATTTAATCAATATATATATATATATGTATATATATATATATATATATATATATATATATATATATATATATATATATATATATATATATATATATATATATATATATATATATATATATATATATATATATATATATAAAACCGGACCGGTGAGAGTACTGAGTCACTGGTTTATCGGTCGAACCACTGGGTCACTGGTCGAACCGCACGACCAAACCGGATTAAACCGGATAACTCGGTTGAATAGACCTGTCATTATATAGGTATAAAACCGGTCGAACCGGATGATTCAGTCTCTAAAAAAATATAACTAGCTTTTAAATTTTTAAAAATATCATATCATAAATTCACAATTTCATAACTTAAATTCAAATTTTAAACAAAGGTATCACACATAACAAAGTCTAATTGCAAACAAAGTCTAATTACAACATAATCTAATTGAATATTTTATAATAAAATAACTCCAATGTGTACCAAATTTAATTCAAAATAGGATCCTCCTAAAAAGAAAATCAAATAAAATTCAATATGTTTATGCTATTTAAGAAAATTTATTAGTAAAGATAACAAATAGACAATAAAGTTTTTAATTTGTCACTAACGAAAAAAACTATGTGAGAATGCTATTTAAGTAATACAGTACTAAATATATTAAAAAAAAAGTTTAAAAGAAATGTTAAAAAAAAATTTAAAAAAAATTTTAGAAAAAAAGTTAAAAAAAAAGTTTTAAAAAAAAAAAGCAATTAAACCGCCGGTTTTCCGGTTTTTCCGGTTTTTACCGGTTCCCTCCGGTTTAATGATATACCCGATCTGACTATTGAACTAGACCGATTACCTGGCCGGTTCCCGGTTCGACCGGCCGGTCCGGTCCGATTTTTAAAACACTGTAACAAACACATCATCATTACGATATTCCTTTCTGCGATTTAACATTTTAAATATGAAAGACATTATATGGGAATACTTTTTTCATCCTTATACGGCCTATCACATTCTTGAAATTTTGAAATTGTCTTTAATGCGTCCATTCTTGAAATTTTAAAATTGTCTTTAATGCGTCCAGAGATACAAAGAGATACATATCTATTGTCTTTAATGCGTCTAGGATGCATCAAAAATCACTCACGCCAACCTTTGTATACTATTTTGGTGTAGTTAAAAGAGGAATATTGTAAGTACCCGTGCACTCATTTATGGAGTTTTGTTATTAACACAATTGATTTAAGAAATAAGTGGTATTTTCAAAGTTGCATCTCCGAAAATGTCAAACGAGAAATTTGACAAAACACTACCTTACATGATCTTCTTCATGTTAAAAACAAACTCCATTGCAAAATCCTTTAAAAACTTCCTCTCATTCTTAATTAACTTTTCAACAACAAAACATCATTATTGTATTTCATCATTTCAGAAGGAGCAAAACAAACTGAAAATGCAAGTAAAGATCATTCATTCCATCCCTCATTTCTTGCATTAATTTTGTGTTTGAGCTGAAAAATTAACGTTGAATCTAGAAATGCATCTCTGGACAAAATTTGATGTTGTCCTGATATGCATCTTTATATCAATATATTTTGCTTATAAAAAAAAGGATGTTAAACCGGTCGAAGTGAAACATGATGTTAAACCAGATGAAGTGAATGATGATGTTAAATCAGATGAAGCAAATGATGATGTTAAATCGGGTGCTCGTTCGATTGTTGCTGAGGTAGATGTTCGCGCACAATTTACAAATAGAGAAGTGTTTATTGTTTGTGAACATATGCTATAATAAGTCTATAGGGAGGCAAAAAAATTGGGGCTTGACATTGTAATCGGAAGGTACGACAATGGTTCGAATAGAAGACAAACATTTGTAACAATGATATGCGAAAGAAGTGGCACATACCAACCATGGATTAGGAAGTTGAAACAAGATGGCACGTGATCAAGGAAATGTGAGTGTCCGTTAAAATTATGCGGATGTCATATGGAAAATGAGACGTGTAAATTTAATGTGAATTCCAGTATACATAATCATGCCTTGACTGATAAGCTAGCCGGTTATCCCATTGTATATCACCTTATTCTAGAGGAGGGGGGCTTGTTTTAGACATAACATTAAACATGGTGGTACCGAAAATCATACTCGCATATTTGAAATGGAAAAAACCTCTAAATATTTCAAAAATCAAACAAATATACAACGTGTGTGCTCGAGACAACAAGGCGGTAAGAGTACCACGATCTGAGATGTAACAACTGTTAAAGCTTTTGGAAGATGACAACTATGTTTCGAGGTACAGAGTTTGTGATGATAAAGTCACTGTTCAAGATATATTTTTTAGTCATCCCGATTCTGCAAAGTTGTTCAACATATTTCCTTCCGTGCTCTTAATTGACTCAACATACAAAACAAACAAGTATAGACTTCCACTCTTGGAAATTGTTTGTGTTAATTTTACAAAGATGACTTATTCAATCTATTTTGCATTTTTAGAATATGAAAATAGACAACGTTACATGGGCTTTAGAAATGTGCAAGATTGTGTTGAAGGACCAAGAAAATATGCCACAAATCATAATCACCGATCAAGAAACTATACTGATGAATTCGGTTGCAACAGTGTTTCCTACATCGTCCACATTGTTTTGTAAGTATCACATAACCAAAAATGTTAAAAGTCAAATAAAACCCGCGGTTGACACCAAAAAAATCAAGGGTTAAGATGGAAAAATGGTTAAACCTGTTTTGGTTGTGGAAAAGATAATGGATGCATAGAATGATATAATAAATTCTTTTATAAAATAATTATATGCTGAATCTGTTCTACATTTCAGGAGTGTGTGCGATATATCAAGATTTGCTAAAATATGGTGAGGGCACGATTTTGAATAAGGTTATAGAGAAGATTATTTGTGCATGGACCGATCAGAAATAGTAAAGGTGATTATTTCCGAGATTGGGACGCCGTTATATAAATTCTCTGAAAACAACAGAATGAGATACAAACATTTTTTGGTTGGAGAATTATTGTGTTAGAACACCACCGATTCAAAGACAACATCATTTATTCACGATTGGTTGACAACGTACCTCAGGTGGCATTGAATTTTATTTTTCACGAAGGAAAGCGAGTGGATAAAACTGGTTCCGATAGCTCAAAGTGTGGGTGTACACTTATAAAAACTTTTGGTCTTCCATATGCTTGTTTAATTTCAAAGAAGATGAAGCTTGAAAAACCAATATATATGAATAAAGTTTGTACTCATTAAAAAATCCTTTGTTTTGATGATGATGGTGTGATGAAGGATGATAAATCAAACATATCTATCGTGACTGAGTGGAAAGTCATCCAAGAGAGATTCATGAAAGCTGATGACCAGGGTCGGTCCTGGGTCAGGACAAATAGACCCACGGCCCAAGGCCTCAAAATAATGAGGGCCTCATATTTTTAAATTATAGATTTTATAAATTAAATATTAAATTATTATCCATAATTTACTTATTTAAGAAGTATATGTGTTTTTTAACAGCTGCTTGTGTGTTCGATTCCTAATACCATCACTTTTTATATTATATTTTATTTTCAAAAACAGTCAGAAATAACAAGGATATATTTTCTTTTTTTTTAATAAATTTTTTAGTTAAATATTCAAATTTTTTATTATATATGATTTTATCTATAAATTTAATATAAAAGGATATATTGTTTAATTTTATTATAATAATATTAAAATTTTAACAAATATAGTGTTTATTTTAACAAAATATTTATGATTAAATATATAATAAATAATAGTAAAAAAAATATTATTTATAAAAAATTTATACTATGAACTTTAATTAAAGAGTGAAGACCCATTTTGGTCCCTCACAAATATTACACGAGTCAAATTAGTCCTTCACAATAAATTAGATCCAATTTAATCCCTTATAAAATTTAACCGGATCATATAAGTCCTTCTGTTAATATTTTTTTCAAACTGGATTTTTCTTAGTTTTAAACCGTGACTGGACAGCCACGTTGGATTTTATTTATTTTTCATTTTTTAAATACTAAATTGATTTTTATTTTTAAATTTATTTTTAAACAATTATAAATTAATAATATAAAAAAGTCAAAATTATTTCTTATAAGGAGTTGAACTCAGGCTCATGTGGTTAATCTTAAAAAATTCTAAATTTAAAATAAAAAATACAAAATTTGTATCAATATGGTCTCGAACCCAAGTCTCTTCAGATTAAATGACAGTCAATGTAATAAAATAGAAATTAATTTGTCTATTTGTAAATGATAGTCACTTTACTAACAATAGAAATTCATTTGTCTAGTTGCTATTGATAGTCATTTTACTAATCATAGAAATTGATTTGTCTAGTTGTAAATGATAATCACTTTATTAACAATAGAAATTGATTTATCTAGTTGTAAATGATAGTCACTTTACTAACAATAGAAATTGATCTGTCTTGTTGTAAATAATAGTCACTTTACTAACAATAGAAATTGATTTTTCTAGTTGTAAATGATAGTCACTTTACTAACAATAGAAATTGATTTTTCTAGTTGTAAAGTGAAAATCATTTAACTTGAAGGGACTTGGATTTGAGACCTCATAGGTAAAAATTTATGTATAGAATTTATTAATATTAGAAGAAATCATGGAAATTACTTGTTTAAAAATTACTTTATAAGAAATAATTTTGGCTTTTTTGATATTATTTATTGATAAGTGTTTAAAAATAAAATTAAAATTAAAAATTAATTTAGTATTTAAAAAAATCCAACGTGTCAGTCCAGTCACGGTTTAAAAGTATGAAAAAAACCGGTTTAGAAGTAGGAAAAAACCGATTTGAGAAAAATATAAGCAGAAGGATTAATATGATCCGGTTAAATTTTGTAAGGGATTAAGTTGGATCAATTTTTTTGTGAGGGACTAATTTGACTCGTGTAATATTTATGAGGGACCAAAATTGGTCTTCACTCTTAATTAAATTTTGAGACTATTATCGCAATGCCTCACATTTTCGAGAGTCTTGTAATTTTAAGTATATTTGTAAAATATAAACATTTCAATGTTTATATTATTCTATAAGTATAAATTGACTGGTTCTCAAATTCTTGAAGAATGTCCTGAAGATTCATTTTCTTTGCATTAGTGACTTGGTGGAGGGTACTACTCCGCATGTGCTTTCTTTGTAGTTCTTTTGTTTTTTGGGCTTAGGCCCTCCATTTTATCAAAATAATAATAATTAAATTGACACACAATTATAATTACACCGGTAATTTGTGAGATTTATGAAAACAAAGGGTCGTGAGGTATTTTACTATTTTACGACTTCAAAATTTTTTTTAGTTATAATATATTTTGTTTTTGACATTGCAGAAAATAATTTTTTTTTGACAAGTCATTGTAGAAAATATTTAAATTTATTTTATAAATGATACAGATTTCTCTATATACGCTTTTATATTTATATATAATCATTTCTTAATAAAATTATTGTAAAATTTAAATAATATTTATTTTTATAGTAAATATTTAAAAATATTATACGATCAAAATTTAAAATTAATTGTTCAGGGTCGATTTTTCTTATTAACCCTGGGCCTCTAAAAAGTCAGGATCGGTCCTGCTGATGACATAATGAAATTGCACATCAAGGAGAAACTGAGGAAGATTGCTTATCCAGAAATAACAGATTTGAAACCACCGTTGGAACCGTTTAAAACAAAGGGTACCCCTAAAAAGGTCAAATCGACACAAAATGACAACTCCATGAGACAATCTTCTTCATACTTGGAACATGTTAATTCACACTTTCCGGATTCTCTGACTCTAAAATCCCCAAAGAGTGTTTTCAAGGGTGCTCGCATTAGCAAACCATATCCCTCACCACCATTACCAAAAATCATCCACATTGAAGAGATATCGCATTTTATGCATAAATACATTGAGCGGATTATAAATGTTGGAGGCGACGACAACTGTGATTTTCGAGTTGCTTTGGGTTTGCTCGGTAAGGGAGATGACGACTACCAATTTGTTTGTTGTTATCTTATACAAGATATGAAGACGCATAAGGAATCATACACAAATTTATACAGGAACAAAGCAAATTACAATGCAATTCTCAATGCTCTAATTCCTTGTCTTAGTGGTGAGACTCCGTTTGACAAATGTATGAGCTTCTGAGAAATAGGATGCCTTATGGCAAGTGGTTATGACAGGGAGTGTATTTCTTTAACACGATATAGTTTCTCAGAAACATTCTTTCCACTTAGGTGTAAGTCACTTCAAAATCCATCTAAATGCATCACGTGTATAGGTTGACTATCAAAAATACAACATTTTGTTCAGGTTTATTTGAAACTAGGATGTCCTATACCAAAGACATCACTGGAGTGGACGCACGTGTCACACAAGATACTGAAACTTAGACTGGTCTGTTTTTAGAAAGGATGGAAGAGTTCACAAAGTTGATCAACATTGAAAAAGAAACAAATAAGGAAAGATCGAAGAATGAACCACAAAATAGATTTAGATAGTGACATATGTTTTGATAAATTTTAGTTGTAATATAGCAGAGCTTATTCTAGATATGCATCTATGGAAAGCTCATAGAGTAATAAATTAAGGGGGATTACAGGGATGCATCTCCAAATCTACCTTTTGTGCATAGGAAAATGCATCTCCGGACCAAATTTAAACAGAACAATAATTTCTCTACAATTTCATTAAGATGTTCGTGAAAAAGTGCGTCCGGAGATGTATCTTCAAACGTTAGGAGCATTTGAGAATTTTCACGATGGTGGGGGAGAACATATAAGAGTGGAAAGAGCAAAACCCCTATTATTTATTTGAAATTCAATCTAAAATAATCAAGGAGATATCTAATATGTTAAATAATTATCAATTTTAGTTTTGCATATTGATTAAACAATTAAACCATTGTTGAAGAAATGATGATTAAAGTGATGAAGGAGAATATATGTAGCAATGCATCATTTTAACAAATGAAGCGATGTTAATGGAAATATTAGGGGAATGTTTAATGCGATTTTTTTTTAAATAACCATGTATTAAAAAAAAATAACGCAAATAACCACGTTTCGGGAAAAATTACGGAAATAACCAGGTTTCAGAAAATGTATACATGAAGGCGCCATCTCAAATGGCGTGACCCCTTTTTTTTACACCTAGGCGCCATTTGACATGGCACACTAAGTACAACAAGCCATGTCATATGGCACCTTCATTCATCTTTTAGGAGGAGGAGCCATCTCATATGGCTCCTCCTTGTATCTGTCTCATCTATAAATAATACCTCATTTCTCCACCATTCTTCACACTTTCTCACTAAATCTTCTAATTTCTCCCAAATTTTATCATTATGGCTTCTGAGATTTTCACAAGAGATGGGTATGTATTTTTCTCGGTCGTTAAACCGCCGATTAAAATGAAATTTTGGAAAATCCATTCCATGGAGCGTCTAAAGAGAGAGTTGAAACGCTGGTTAGATGACGACATCCCAACAGGCGAAGAAATTAGAAGAATCCAGAGAAGAAGAACTGCCATATCACTTGCGACTGGAACGTCTCGTACTTGGTTAGAGGAAGTTGAAAGAGACAGAGACGTAATGATGATGACGCACGGTTCTGATGACATTGTTTTGGTGCTTGTTATATCTTAGATAACTTGTCGTGTTGTTGGCGTTTTTTTTGTATCCGTTGTATGTGTTGTTTTTAAGTCATTATGTCATTTAATTTCTAACAATGATCGTGTTGTAACAAATTTTCTTAATGAAAAGAAGACATGTTTAGATCTTAAAAGAAGTGTGCATACAAAATTCAATTCTAAGAACCACTTGTTAGAACAAGATTTGTTCTGATCAATATTCTTAGTTTTGATGATAACAAGGATATGAATTTTGTGTGAGATAATGTGGTACTCTAATACATTGCAATTTCTATTTCAGGAAATATATAAAGAGTATGCACAAATCAGCGCTCAGAAGCTTTGTCTCAGAAGGTTCAGCATGCAACATCAGAACATGGTTTGGCAAGACATCAGAAGATGGTCAAGGCAGAATCAGAACATGGGTCTATGGAAGCATCAGAAGAACTTGAGATCAGAAGCAGAAGCATTGAAGTTCTCATGGTATCACGCTCAGAAGCACTTCAAGGTCAGAAGACAAGAAGATGCTATGCACCAAGCTGTTTGACTCTGATGATATTCAAATATTTTATTCACAAACATCAGATCAGAAGAAAGTACAGGTGGCAGGCTACGCTGACTGACAAAAGGAACGTTGGAAGCTATTAAAGGCAACGTCAGTAGACACAGCGTGAACAAGGCTCGAGGTAGTTGACAAAAGCGTGAAACATTAAATGCAATGCTGTACGGAATACGCAAAGCATTAAATGCGCCCAACGGTCATCTTCTCAAATGCCTATAAATATGAAGTTCTGATGAGAAGCAAGGTTACCAATTCTGAACGAAATTATTCTGAAAGACTTGCTGAAACGCTGTTCAAATTCAAAGCTCAGAAACTTCATCTTCATCAAAGCTCACTACATTGCTGTTGTAATATATTAGTGAGATTAAGCTTAAACGTTAAGAGAAATATCACTGTTGTGATTATAGCTTTTAAGAAGCATTGTAAAACTCTTATTTGATTACATTAATTTGTAAGTAACTAGAGTGATCAAGTGTTGATCAGGATACTCTAGGAAGTCTTAGCTTGTGTCTAAGTAGTTGTAATTAGAGTGATCACGTGGTGGTCAGGATACTCTAAGAAAGTCTTAGCTTGTGTCTAAGCATTTGTTCCTGGAGTGATCAGGTTGTGATCAGGATACTCTAGAAGACTTAGTCGCGGACTAAGTGGAAAACCATTGTAATCTGTTGCGATTAGTGGATTAAATCCTCAGGTGAGGTAAATCACTCCGTGGGGGTGGACTGGAGTAGTTTAGTTAACAACGAACCAGGATAAAAATAACTGTGCATATTGTTTTTATCGTTCAAGTTTTTAGACTACACTTATTCAAACCCCCCCTTTCTAAGTGTTTTTCTATCCTTCAATTGGCATCAGAGCGCCGGTTCTAAGGTGCAAGCACTTAACCGTGTTTAGAAAAGATTCAGGAAGAGAAAAACGCTTCAGTAAAAGATGGCTGGTGAAACTCAAACATCTACATCTGGCTCAGCTGAGCAATACTACAATGGTAATGGTAACAATGGTTACACCAGACCACCAATATTCGATGGTGAAAACTTTGAGTATTGGAAAGATAAATTAGAAAGTTACTTTCTTGGTCTGGATGCTGATCTATGGGATCTTCTGTTGGATGGTTACAAACATCCTGTTAAAGCTACTGGTGTAAGGCTCACGAGAAGCGAAATGAATGATGATCAAAAGAAAGATTTCAAGAATCATCACAAATGTAGGACTGTTTTGCTGAATGCTATCTCTCATGCTGAGTATGAGAAGATATCTAACAGGGAAACGACCCATGACATATATGAGTCCTTGAAGATGACTCATGAAGGAAATGCTCAAGTCAAGGAGACCAAAGCTCTTGCACTAATCCAGAAGTATGAAGCCTTCAAGATGGAGGATGATGAAGATATTGAAAAGATGTTTTCAAGATTTCAAACTCTGACTGCTGGATTGAGAGTTCTCGACAAAGGCTACACCAAGGCTGATCATGTAAAGAAGATCATCAGAAGTTTGCCCAGAAGATGGGGCCCAATGGTGACTGCATTCAAGATTGCGAAGAATCTGAATGAAGTTTCTTTGGAAGAGCTGATCAGTGCCCTAAGGAGTCATGAGATTGAACTTGACGCTAATGAACCTCAGAAGAAAGGTAAGTCTATTGCTTTAAAATCTAATGTTAAAAAATGCACTAACGCTTTTCAGGCTAGAGAAGAAGATCCTGAAGAATCAGAATCTGAAGAAGAAGATGAACTGTCCATGATCTCCAGAAGGGTAAACCAGCTCTGGAAGAGCAAGCAAAGGAAGTTCAGAGGCTTCAGAAGTTCAAAGAAATTTGAACGAGGAGAATCTTCTGGTGACAGAAGATCTGACAAGAAGAAGGCTGTCTGCTATGAGTGCAATGAGCCTGGACATTACAAGAATGAGTGTCCGAAACTTCAGAAGGAGAATCCCAAGAAGAAGTTTCATAAGAAGAAAGGTCTTATGGCAACATGGGATGATTCTGAATCAGAATCAGGATCAGACTCTGAAGGAGAGCAGGCAAACTTTGCGCTGATGGCGACAGAAGATGATGGATCAGAATCTACATCAGAATCAGATTCTGAAGAGGTATTTTCTGAACTATCTAGAGAAGAGTTAGTTTCCAGTCTAACAGAACTTCTTGAATTAAAAGCTCATCTTAGTATCAAATACAAAAAGCTGAAAAAGCAATTTGAATTTGAAACTAAGAAGCTTGAGTTGGAAAATTCTGAATTAAAAGAAAAAGTTTTAAAATTATCCAATAATGTTGGATCTCCTTCTGATTCAGAAAAATCCACTCCCAGTCTGAATCATATTCTGAAAGAATATGATTTAAGTTTCAGGAAGTTCTTATCTAGAAGTATTGGCAGAAGTCAGCTAGCTTCTATGATATATGCTGTGTCTGGGAACAAGAGAGTTGGCATTGGTTATGAGGGTGAAATCCCATACAAGCTTGACTCTGTGGATGATATGAAAATATCATACAAGCCTCTGTATAACCAATTTAAATTTGGCCACTCCCATGATATTAGGCACACATCACATGCACAAAGTTTTCACATAACACACACCAAGAAGCATGTGACACAACCTAAGAAATATCATGGAACTAAGAATAAGAAGTATCATACTGTTCCTCCTGCTAAATATTTTGCTAAACCCAAGTTCAATCAGAACGTGAGGAGAACTAACAAGAAAGGACCCAAGAAAATGTGGGTACCAAAAGAAAAGACTATTTCTATTGCAGATATCCTTGGCTGCAAAGAAGGAAAAGCACAACATGTCATGGTACCTGGACTCTGGATGCTCGTGACACATGACAGGAAGAAGGTCTATGTTCCAAGACCTGGTGCTTAAATCTGCTGGAGAAGTGAAATTCGGAGGAGATCAGAAGGGCAAAATTATTGGCTCAGGAACTATAAAGTCTGGTAACTCTCCTTCTATTTCTAATGTTCTTCTAGTAGATGGATTAGCTCATAACTTATTGTCCATAAGTCAATTAAGTGACAATGGTTATGACATAATCTTTAATCAAAAGTCTTGCAAGGCTGTAAGTCAGAAGGATGGCTCAATCCTATTTACAGTCAAGAGAAAGAACAACATTTATAAGACAGATCTTCAGGATCTTAAGAATCAGAAGGTGACTTGTCTTATGTCTGTTTCTGAAGAGCAATGGGTCTGGCACAGAAGATTAGGACATGCTAGTTTGAGAAAGATTTCTCAGATTAACAAACTAAATCTGGTCAGAGGACTCCCCAATCTGAAATTCAAATCAGATGCTCTTTGTGAAGCATGTCAGAAGGGCAAGTTCTCCAGACCTGCATTCAAGTCTAAGAATGTTGTTTCTTCCTCAAGGCCGTTAGAACTCTTACAGATTGATCTGTTTGGCCCAGTCAAAACAGCATCTGTCAGAGGGAAGAAATATGGATTAGTCATCGTTGATGATTATAGCCGCTGGACATGGGTAAAGTTCTTGAAACACAAGGATGAGTCTCATTTAGTGTTTTTTGAGTTCTGCACTCAGATCCAATCTGAGAAAGAGTGTAAAATCCTAAAGGTCAGAAGTGATCATGGTGGTGAATTTGAGAACAGATTCTTTGAGGAGTTCTTCAAAGAAAATGGTATTGCCCATGATTTCTCTTGCCCCAGAACTCCACAGCAAAATGGAGTTGTAGAGCGAAAGAATAGGACTCTACAAGAAATGGCCAGAACCATGATCAATGAAACCAATATGGCTAAGCATTTCTGGGCAGAAGCAATTAACACTGCATGCTATATTCAGAATAGAATCTCTATCAGACCTATTCTAAATAAGACTCCTTATGAATTGTGGAAGAACAGAAAGCCCAACATTTCATATTTCCATCCTTTTGGATGTGTATGTTTTATTCTGAATACTAAAGATCATCTTGGTAAGTTTGATTCCAAAGCACAAAAATGTTTCCTTCTTGGATATTCTGAACGCTCTAAAGGCTACAGAGTATACAATACTGAAACATTGATTGTAGAAGAATCAATCAATATCAGGTTTGATGATAAGCTTGGTCTTGAAAAACCAAAGCAGTTTGAGAATTTTGCAGATAAAGTCTGTCCTATCAGAAGATGCAGAACCGAGAAGCAAATCTCCAGAAGCTGTGTATATCAGAAGTAATGAATCAGAAGATCATTCAGATTTACATTAGCACACTTCAGAAGAAGTGATTCCAGAAGAGAAAGTTGATCAAATCAGAAGCAGTGATCAAAATCAGCAGGCGTAAAGACTATTCAAATTTTTACAGCTGTCATCTATTATCTGATGGTAAACACGTGTTTGTACGGTTTGTACAAAGCGTGCAGTTGAAAAGACGCCGACCTAGGTAACTGTATTAAATCATTTCATTTACCACCTTCTCTCACCTAACGTCTCTCATCATTTAATGAAATTGATTTCTTTTGATTCTGGAACTGTTCATTTTTTTATTCTCTATTTCAAATCCGTCTCTCTATATTCTTTTCAAATCGTATCATATATCCTTTTTCGCTCCCTGTCTCTCTTTTTTCTTGCATACTCTCTCTTGAACCCTAACCGAAAACCCAGTTTTTTTTTGTTCATCACATTTGTTCATTCTGCTTAAATGGCTGGCTCTTCTTCACAAAATGTTGATTCATTTACTCTTCTCCATATTCAAAATGAAGTAAATCAGGAACTCACTCCTGTTGTTGCATGCTCCATTCCAAAAGACAAACTAGAAGTTCTATGTGAACTTATGGTTGATTTTGATAATCTTGAAGAACATGAATTTCACCTCAAAGAAGATATCATTTTTCAAGGATGGACTTCGTTGTTTGCTGAGTTTTGTGGTCCTGTCTACCCAGATCTTGTCAAGGAATTCTGGATACATGCAGTGGTTGCTCCAAAATCAATATTATCCTTCGTCCATGGAAAGTTTGTGGTTGTAACTGAAAACATCTTAAGAGTGATGTTTGATCTGAAAAACCCTGAAGGGGCTTTTGAAATTGATCAAAGGGAAAATTGGGGAGATGTTTTGTCTACTCTCTATCCGGACGTTAATGAAACAAAAAGTGTCAAGGACTTGAGAGATATCTTCAAAATATGGACCAAGATTCTTCTTGGGTGTCTCTATCACAGGAAAGGGACACATGCCTCTGATTTCATCAACAATGAGCAGAGATACATTCTGTATTGCATTGCCACCAAGAAGAAGGTTGATGCCATTTACATTATCTTCAACCACATGTGGAAGGCTGTGAAGGAGTCCAGAAATGCCTTCTGAGAGAAAAATTGTACCACCATTCCGTTTGGCAGAATTATCACCAATCTTCTGGTTCATTCCAAGATTGTTGAGCAACTGGAAACTGAAGGCACTATCAAGAACCTTGCTGTCACAACTGGGGCCTGTCTGAATGCCTTCACCTTAAAGAAGATGAAAGTGATTAAGGCTATCAGTAAGACTCCCCAACCTCTTGCGGGAACAAGAATCAGAAGAGCACCAGTTCTAGCTGAATTTGAAACTTTCTTCAACAGTGAGGTACCTGAAGTCAGAACTAGGTATCTGAAGTCTCAAGAAGAAAATAAAAGTCTCAAAGATCAAGAGAAGGGTGCTCCAATCATAGTAAATCGCAAGAAGGAGGAAAGGACTAAAAGAAAGTTTGATCATCCTTCTGAAGAGGTCATTGCAAAGGTTGCTAAGGCTGTGTCTGTTGATTTTGAGAAGAAAAGGAAGGAAGCTGAGAAAAAGAAGAAGAAGTCAATCAACAATGCTGAGATTGTTGAAGCTGTTGAGAAGAAGAAAACCAGAAAAAGGAAGATGATTCTTCAAGAGTCAGATGAAGAAAATGCTGCTCAAGAGGCTGTGAATCAACAAGAAAGTCTGGCAAATGTCAGAAGGAAAGAGATATCTAAAGGCAAAGCAAAGATTGTTGAAGAGCCTAAGAATAAGAAACAAAAGAGGACTGAGGCTGTGGTCGAAGCTTTTCAGAGAGCATCCAAAGGTATATGCATTTCTGAACCTGATTCTGCTCCTGCTGATGTTTCAGAAGTTACACCAATAGCGGTTGCCCCTACCCCTGAACCAGAAAAAGCCACATCAGAATCACCTGTATCTGTCCGTGTTCTTACACCTCCATCTTCTCCCACAACCAAACCAAATTCTCCTCCTCTTTCACCAATTCCAGATGCCTCCATCCCTTCTCCTTCACCCTCAACTAACTTTGTTTCTGACCAAGCTGCTGTTGATCATATTCTAGATATACCACCAATTCAAACTCTCTTTCCACCACACACAAATATCTCCATCTCTCAACCTCCTCCCCATGCCACCTTTGAACCTATTCCTTCTACCTCTCTAAATAACCATAGTGACTCTATTCTTCCAACCTCTGCATCACATGAACAGCTGCTCCGTGATTGCAACTACACTCCCAAGCCTCGTCCTGAAGCTGAAGTGGTAGTGTTAGATTCTGATACTGAAGCAGAATCTTCTTATAGGTTGAATAGGGAACCTCAACCGTACTTCATCCCCAACCCTGCCTTTTCAAAAACCCAATTAAAATCCCACCCCATCTACCCTATTGGTGAAATTTTTGAAAAAGTAAAGAGGAATCTCAGAAGTATCTTTGATACTCTCAGAATTGCTGAAAGTTCTGGCTTGAATGATGTTGCTATGCGGAACTTCTGGAGGATCTTACGCAGAGAATCAGATGCTCTGTTTTTAGAACTTCAGGAAGCCTGTATAGAAGCTGCCCCACGGCCTCGTGGAATTCTGAGAAGCTATGAAGACTTCTGGTTTGTTCGTCTCAGAGGAAGACATCTTTTGGAAGAGAAGCCCTTTTTGGATGAATTGGAACAAGCAAGGCTGGCTGCTGCATTAGAAGCTAATCCATGCAGGGATATTGTTATCTGGATTCCTGATTATCCTGTTCTTCTTGGAGATTTCAAGACCCTCTTTGACTTTCTGAGGGAAAACCCTTCTGAGAAAGACCCAAGCTTGGTCATTCCAGAAGTTGTTGACCCACCAGAAGTTGAAGGTCCTTCTGCTCCCAGGAATCTTGCTGCCATTCTTCAGGCACTTGAGAATGGAGATTCGGAAATTCCTGCTGCAGATTATGGAGATGCTTCTATGCAAGAAGCAGATGTAGAAGATCATGTTGATGAAACCATTCCTGTTGAGGAAAATCCTATAAATGATCTAACTATGGAAGCCACGGATCAGAATGCCATCCCTGTGGATAGAAGCTGTGAAGCTTCTTCTGATGAACCTTCTCGTCTTGCAAGGACTCTGGAAGTTCTTCAGAAGAACCAGGATGAGCAAAGCTCAGTCAATGCTGAGTTTAGAGCTTTCATAGAGAAGCAAAATGAGCACAACAATGGGGTTCAAGAGATGCTGGCCAAGATCTTGTCAAGGCTAGGGTCGTCTTGGATTGAGTCTTTGTTGTTTTGTTTTTGCTTTTGCTGCATCTGTTTTGTGCATCTTGTCTTCCTTCTCTTCGTGTACTTCTGTACTTGTCTGTTTGAACTTCAATGAAAATCATCCTTTTTTTCTTCCGTGTGTTTTTTTTTGTTTGTATCTGAATCTTTTCTGTTTTTTGATGATATGACAAAAAGGGGGAGAAATATATGATAAATGATCTGATTAATATTATCAGTTACCGAGTAAAAAGGCTCCACATTTACTAACAGAACTTGCAAAGTTCTATGTTTTTAAGTTGTGTTGTTGCAGGAATCAAAGATTCAAGATCAACATAAGAAGCAACAAAATGAATCAAGCTCTTGGATTCTTGAAGCAAGCTGAGTGCTAGGAAGCTTCAGAATCAGAAGCAAGAAGGAAGAATGATCAGAAATAGCTCTTGGATTCTTGAAGCAAGCTGAGTGCTAGGAAGCTTCAGAATCAGAAGCAAGAAGGAAGAATGATCAGAAATTCTGATAATAGAATATGATCCAAATCATTGTCTATTTGCTCTGATACATTGTCTATTGGATCTGATATATTCTATATGGCTTATATGGCTCTGATACATATTTTGTGTTCTGATACACATTTTATGTTCTAACTCATTCATGCTGACTTTTGTCGTTTAGTTTTGTTCTGTAACATTTCAGGATGTAGAGATGCTATGATGATGCTCTGGTACATTCAACAATGTTCTGATACAATATAGCATGAAGTGATGTAAGAAGAAATTCAAAGCTCTGAAGCTATCCTATGGAAGCAGGAATCAGAAGCTGTGAATGTTCTGAAGATCAAAGAAATTCAAGTTCTGAAGCTGTCCTAAATGGAAGCAGGAATCAGAAGCTGTGAGTGTTCTAGGGATCTAAAGAAATTCAAGTTCTGAAGCTGTCCAATGGAAGCAGAAGTCAGAAGCTATGAATTATCAGAAGACAGAAGCTTATGTGATCGTCTCTACCGAAATAATTAGGGAAGTCTTTTATTATTAAAGTTCTTCGAGTATTTATTTCAGGGGGAGATTATTCATCTCAGGGGGAGATTATTAATCTCAGAGGGAGACATATTCACATGCTTATGCTATAGCTGTGTAATTTGTTTTTAGCCGTCTGCTCTTTCTGATCGCAAATTCATATCATTTATATATGTTTTTGTCATCATCAAAAAGGGGGAGATTGTTAGAACAAGATTTGTTCTGATCAATATTCTTAGTTTTGATGATAACAAGGATATGAATTTTGTGTGAGATAATGTGGTACTCTAATACATTGCAATTTCCATTTCAGGAAATATATAAAGAGTATGCACAAATCAGCGCTCAGAAGCTTTGTCTCAGAAGGTTCAGCATGCAACATCAGAACATGGTCTGGCAAGACATCAGAAGATGGTCAAGGCAGAATCAGAACATGGGTCTATGGAAGCATCAGAAGAACTTGAGATCAGAAGCAGAAGCATTGAAGTTCTCATGGTATCACGCTCAAAAGCACTTCAAGGTCAGAAGACAAGAAGATGCTATGCACCAAGCTGTTTGACTCTGATGATATTCAAATATTTTATTCACAAACATCAGATCAGAAGAAAGTACAGGTGGCAGGCTATGCTGACTGACAAAAGGAACGTTGGAAGCTATTAAAGGCAACGTCAGTAGACACAGCGTGAACAAGGCTCGAGGTAGTTGACAAAAGCGTGAAACATTAAATGCAATGCTGTACGGAATACGCAAAGCATTAAATGCGCCCAACGGTCATCTTCTCAAACGCCTATAAATATGAAGTTCTGATGAGAAGCAAGGTTACCCCAATTCTGAACGAAATTATTCTGAAAGACTTGCTGAAACGCTGTTCAAATTCAAAGCTCAGAAACTTCATCTTCATCAAAGCTCACTACATTGCTGTTGTAATATATTAGTGAGATTAAGCTTAAACGTTAAGAGAAATATCACTGTTGTGATTATAGCTTTTAAGAAGCATTGTAAAACTCTTATTTGATTACATTAATTTGTAAGTAACTAGAGTGATCAAGTGTTGATCAGGATACTCTAGGAAGTCTTAGCTTGTGTCTAAGCAGTTGTAATTAGAGTGATCACGTGGTGGTCAGGATACTCTAAGAAAGTCTTAGCTTGTGTCTAAGCATTTGTTCCTGGAGTGATCAGGTTGTGATCAGGATACTCTAGAAGACTTAGTCGCGGACTAAGTGGAAAACCATTGTAATCTGTTGCGATTAGTGGATTAAATCCTCAGGTGAGGTAAATCACTCCGTGGGGGTGGACTGGAGTAGTTTAGTTAACAACGAACCAGGATAAAAATAACTGTGCATATTGTTTTTATCGTTCAAGTTTTTAGACTACACTTATTCAAACCCCCCCTTTCTAAGTGTTTTTCTATCCTTCACCACTTGCACGATTAGGACAATTTTTTTTATTGTGTCCGACTTGGCGACATAAACCACACTTTCTTTCTAGCTTATCGAGCTCGTCCATTTCAGTCGTGATACGCTTGCTTTTGGGACGACCCTTTTTATTTCTCCGCATTTGGTCGTTGTGCCAAACAATTTCCCCCTCGTACGCAGGCCAATAATCCTCTTTTGCTACCACTGCAAAGCCATTGTTGTATACGTGGAGCAAGGTCTCAGACTTGTAAATGGGAGACAGGAGTGCTAATGCATCTAAGTGAGAATGGGCACATGCTGCAATGACATGGGAGCAAGGCATACGAAATGCCTGAAACTTGCCGCAATCGCACCAACGTTCTTCTAGTAGAACCCTATACTCTTGTCTTGGTAGCACTTCGCCGTGGTCGATTGTCTCTCTGACCATGAAATTATGGTTATGTCGGTCAAACCTTGTAACCGTATGTGTGTTGGCCTTCGCACTTTCTGCCTTGATAAATCTTGTGCAACATTCACTCCACAATTGTCCAGCTCGTAACACAGCGTCCCACCTTTCACCTCTTTGTGCAAACAATGAAGCCATCCTAAAATATGTTGATTTTACCAAAGCGGTTACAGGGAGGTGTCGTATGCCTTTGAAGACACCGTTCATTGATTCAACAAGATTTGTTGTCATGTGTCCCCATCGATGTCCATTGTCGTATGACCTTGTCCACTTCTCCACTGGAATATTATCAATCCAAGTACCTGCATCTGGATTTGACAGTCTGATCTCTCTACGATAATGTTTGAAAGATGGTTGAGTTAATGCATACCCTGCGTTCATAACCAATTTTCGAAGGGCCCTGTCTTTAATTTCTCGCGTGAAATTTTGTACAATATGTCTAATGCAGAAGACATGCGTAGAAGGGGGGTCATGCCAACCATTAGCCGGGTTATTGTATGCACTAACAATAGAAGCATGTCTATCAGAGATCAAACAGAGACCTTCTTGCGGAGCCACGTGTGTTCTAAGATGTTTGAGAAAAAAACTCCAACCACCACCGGTCTCTCCCTCGACTAGAGCGAATGCAATTGGGAAGACGTTGTTGTTTCCGTCTTGTGTGACTGCCATCAGTAGGGTGCCTTTGTATTTTCCGCACAACCACGTTCCATCTATTTGAATAATAGGTTTGCAGAATGAAAACCCTCTGATGCAAGGTTGGAAGGCCCAGAATAGACGACGAAATATTCCATTTCCGCTGACAAGAGTACCATTTGGGGCATACGCAGGCAATGTTTCCATCTCATAAATAGTACCAGGAGCATAAGTGCAGAGTGCATTTAAGTAGCGGGGTAACTCTTTGTATGATTCCTCCCAATTACCATATACTTGTTCAATCGCCTTGGTTTTTGCTAACCATGTTTTCCTGTACGAGGGCGTATAGTTGTATACTTTAGTGATGTGAGAAATTATTGTTCTCACCTTCAACGATGGATCATTGTTGATGAGAGGCAAGATTTCTTGACATATCAGATCGTAACTTAACTTACGATGATCTTGCGAGCGAGAAGAGTTGATGCAAGTGTGAGGTTGGGAAATTTTGCCTATCACCCATGAATCACTTCTCAACCTGTATGAAGCAGTGAGCTTGAACAAACACTCGGTATTGGTACATTTGATTTTGTACCGTTCTACATTTTTTCGGTCCACTTTAAAATCCACAGAGTGTAACATGTGGAACTTTTTTATTGCTCGCATGCACTCATCCTTCGAACGAAAACTATCTTTCTCTTTTAAGGTTGCATCTGACTGCATGCAGACATTGTGGAATATGTCTGATGAGGGTTCATCATCGGCCATGTCAACGTTCGACATGTGAGACGGCGGTGTGTATATTGAAATTGGAGGTATTACACCTTCAACATCGTCTTTAGAATCATCGTTCACCATGTTATCAAATGCTAACTCTGGATCTTCTTCGTCTTCATCAATTGCATCGACCTCAGCTTGTTCTACTTCGATGGGATCAACGACCTGGCTCTCGTTTGGTTGTTGGAGCAGAACATACAACTCAATCGAGTCGTATCCAGAAAATTCATGATTACAAAACATGTTTTGTAAATCTTCATCATCCTTAACCTCCACCTGGTAAAATTTTGTTTGATCTCCAAAAAAGACCGGATGTTGATAGAAGATCTGTAAAACTGTACCTCGGGATAGCTTGATCTCCAATCGATTTTTGAAATGTACGAAGTTCGATTTTCGACTTAAACAAAATTGGGTAACTTCAGTGTTTCGAAATAAAAAACCAGATGCATCACATTGGTAAGTCTCACCATTGATGTGTGCATTAATAATATATTGAGGTGCAGAGGCCATCTTGTTGTTTTAGTGTTTGAGAGTTTAAGAGTTATGTTTGAGTACAGAGCCCTTCATTTCATCTGATATATATAGGTGAACAGAAAAAAAAAATAAGAATAACTAAGTCGCCGTATGAGATGGCGCCTTTGTACAAAAAAAAACACTAAGTCGCCATATGAGATGGCGCCTACTTACCTTTTTGGTCAAGATTCCGAGCTCAGCAAAGTCTTACACACTCTGCCACCTATTCTTACACATTCCGCGGCCTAGTCTAAATAGCATAGCCTGCACCACGCCATCTTGAATGGCGCCTTAGTGTAATTTTGGGAAGGGAGGCGCCATATCATATGGCTTGCTCGTGACAAGTGCATGTCATGCATGCAACTCCACCCACCTCATTAAATTGGCCATGCAAACTATTTCCTATAAATACACTTGTATGATTTTATTTTTCATCATCACTTCTAACAATCTCTACTACACACTCATATAATTTCGATCAAACTTTCCATTATGGCTCTTCTCACTTTGGGCGAGAAACACAGAGGCACAATAGCAAACATTGCCGAATTTGTGAGTTTTACATATTAATTCGTAGATTTTACGTTATCGCATATTTTACACGTTCGTATATTTTACATATTATTATTTTTTTTGTTTAGAATCCCGAAAGATTTCGATGTCGTCGACACGGTTTTCCGTCTCCCGATCCTATTATCATACCATATTTAATACAAGCGGGTTTTGGACATGTGATAAACATTTCAAACACAACAATTGACACGAAGTTCATACTTGCACTGTTAGAAAGATGGAGACCGGAAACACACACGTTTCATCTCCCCATTGGTGAATTCACCGTCACCTTAGAAGATGTTTACATGCTGTTGGGTCTTCCCATTGACGGTAACGAGGTGAATGGTCCTGTTCAACTACCCAATAGTCTATGTGAGGAATTGTTAGGCAAAGATATGTTAGGTGAAGGTGATGCGAGGGGACAAGGTATTTTTCTTACTCAACTTAGGGATCATTATGATAGTCTTTGATTGAATGACAATTCAACCGAGGAAGAAAAAATAAAAAAATCTAGAAATTACATTATATTGATGTTTGGTTGCTTCTTATTTCCCGAAAGTACGGGCAATAGTGTCAATATGTTGTATTTACCATTGCTTCGAGATTTTAACCAAACAAGAGAGTATAGTTGGGGTTCCGCTGTTTTAGCCTTTCTATACGCTTCATTATGTAAGTGTGCAAGAAAAAATGCTTGTACTTTCTATGGATGCGCCCTCTTGCTACAAGTATGGGGTTGGTGGAGATTAGACTCTCTTAACCCCATAAACGACATGATATTCAGCTTCCCCTACGCAACAAAGTAAGTCCACATCGCTATCTATTTCATATTAACTGATGATAAATATTTGTAAATAACTTAATAAAACTCTTTGTTTTAGGTTTTGCGTAACGGGCATGAATTACACGAAGAATCCTCGACGACATCTATCCACGTATCGAAATCTTTTGGATCACCTTGGGGAAGGCGATGTATGTATTACGTATACAATTTTCTTATTTTACTTTATTTATCTTTAATCTTTGAATTAATTTAACTTTATATGCAGTTTATTTGGAGACCATATTTGGGTTTGGAGCATCAACCCAACCAAGAGGATATGGAAATTTGGACTGCAAAAACCACAATCATACGGTTCAACGTTGTGGAGATGCACCAGAGCGACCGAGTTAAAATGCAGTTCGGCATGCTTCAAGATATTCCGTCTGACCCAACTTGTTTGGATCCTTGGCATCAAAAAAGGGTCGACGGTCAGTGGGATATTGTTCACTGGCAAAATTTTGCACCGGAATTTTGTAGGATGTGGAGGAGACGTGCCCGACATGTGTTGTTGTTTCCTATTTTCCCCAATGAGCATCCTATGCAACACACACGTCAATATATGTCATGGTACAGAATGGTTACTAACCCTGAGATGTTTGTGGCTGAGCCTAGGTATTTGGTCGACCCACGCACACGTTGGGCATCGACATCAAATCAACAACAACAATACCAACCAACACACACCACCCAACAAGTAAACCAACAAGAATACCAACAACCGTTCACCACCCAACAACAATACCAACACCAAACCTCCCATCAAACACAACGGCGACGTAGATCCACAAGCACCCAACCCCAATACACCGACATGCCCCACGCACAACCACAATACCAAGAACAAAGACAATACTTTCGAAGCGACGGTGCGGGCCCTTCATCATACCCTAGCCCAGACATGGGCATGCATGAACAATATTCCCCAACCGACCCCACCTACAGCCAACCATCACACCATACTAGCCAACAAACTTATATGTACCAAACTCCACAAAATCCAATTCCAACTTACCCAACTTTTTCGGATGAGCAATGTTATCGAGTTCGCGTTGATCCCACCCCCCCACCGATGCGACAAAATTTTGACAATATGGGTCAACGATTATTTGCAAGCGGGACTTCGGAAGATTTTGATCTGACGGATTACATGGACCCTGAACGCATTGATTTCACGGGGCCCTCAACCCAACCACAACATGAAGGTCCTAGAGTGCAACAGCGAACTAGGCGATCTCGCAATAGTCGTTTTCAAAATCCGAACGATAATTAAATTTTATGTAATTCTATTCCTATTATATTATGTAATCGTTTTATCTTAATGGAAATCTTTGTCGTCTTTATTCAAGTGTCTATTTTCAAAAATTTAAGGAAACAAAAAGAAAAACAAAAAGCACCTAGGCGCCATATGAGATGGCTTGTTGCAGAAAAGCTGCACAGAGGAGCCAACTCATATGGCGCCTCCCTTAGTAGGAGCCATTTCATATGGCGCCTCCCTTCATCTGGTACAATGGTGGCGCCATCTCATATGGCGCCTTGGTGTTAACGTATTCTGAAACCTGGTTATTTGCGTAATTTTTCCCGAAACGTGGTTATTTGCGTAAAATTTTTTTAATACATGGTTATTTAAAAAAAAAAATCGTTTAATGCACCATATAAAATACTACCACGCTCTCGTGAAGATACAATAATACCCTTAGATTTCAAAGATACATCTTAGGGTGCACCCCAACTCAATACAATTCTAAATTAGACACTAAATCAGTGGAAAAAATTACAAAAATGCATCTATGTGAATATTATAGAGATGCATCTCTGGATGTTGTTTGATTAAAAATGCATCCGAATCCTTTTTCTTCCCTCACTTTTAAAAAAACACTCAAATTTCTCAAAGTGTCTTAATTCACACTCTCTCAAAAACACGAGTATCTAATTAGTTATGATTTGAAAAGCTAAGTACCACTAGAGTTGTCTTTCCTGAAACAACTTTGTTGTTGTGAATATGGACATATTGTCTAAATACTGCCACTTTATTCCATTGATATACCCTTTACCGCTGGAAATGCAAAGAGAATTGACTGACCATGATGAGGCCTTAAGAGAAATTCATGATCATTTACTGCGCCCCCAAGAATGCATGAAGGTGCATGCATATAAGAAAAGAATAAATGACTTTTTAAATTGGAGAGTAGATTTTTGGTCAAGCTAAGGGCATAGTTAAATTTGTAACAGCAGTGGGTGTAAATAGAATTGCTCATGTTCAACCCTCTATATCCAAACGCACATAATGAAAGAATGAAATCATCCAAGATTTAGGATGGAATATTCTTCCTAAAAGCTTCCTTCCATCAGGGTTAGTGGAGGCTAGCATTTTACAAACAAAACTTGGCTGAAAGCTATATTTTTGAGATTAATACATAGTTGACAAGTACGCAGCATTCAAGCCACAAGGAATCATAAATAAGTTTTACATCTTGACTCAGGTGTGACTAGTAACTAATGTCATTGCCCTCATTCCTTTCATTTCATTGATCATCATCATCACCTTGTTCTAATGCCATAGGTCATCATCATCACCTTGTTCGCCTTTCTCGGATGGCTCACCTTGATCTCCTTTATCAGATGGCTCTCCTTGATCGCCTTTCTCAGATGGCTCTCCTTGATCGCCTTTTTCAGATGGCTCACCTTTATCAGACGGCTCACCTTCCAACTTTCTTTTCTTTCCCTTCTCATCTCCCTTTCCCTTTGACACGGTCGCTTTCTTCCCAGCATTCTTCTTCCTAAACTCTGATAAACAATAAAGTGTTAAGGTCTGCCTAATAACGCAATAACAACAAATGAACCCTTCCATATGCCAAGTTAGCACAGACATTAGTCAAATCCAAATAATTACATATATTGTTTCTTATTATATGCATGAATGATATAACATTCATTTCTTTGAAAATGAAAAAAAAGTAGTGTCACATGTGATTCCAAAACATACTCCAAGAAATCGTCCCAGCCCTCTTTGTAGATATGAACCAAATATTACTCACTAGCTGATCACGCTTGTTAGTGCAGCATAGCACTTCCCCATGCTCAGAGTTGGTGGACAATGTACACAGTACAGCATAGAACAAGCTCAGTTTTAAGCTTTTAGTTAAGGAATACAAACTTCAGAGTAACCCATCTGACCCAGGTTAAACACTTCATGGACACTTTGAATGCTCCACCAAGAAGGAATTAGTCCTAATTACATATATTACATCCTAACTATTAAAATTCAACATCAATAATAGACAACACTTTTTCCATTTAACGTGGATTAGTCCTAATCACACTTAACAAATTTTTTGAACTTCTATTACAGTAAAAATAAGATTAGCATAATAATTAAATAAATGATAACCTTTGTAGCACCGATACTTCTGAAAAAAGGCGGTGGTGACACCAACATTTGTAATTACGTTTAATTTATTCATTTTTTTCAAATTGCTTCATAGATGATAACACTTTAGCACGATGTAAGCCTTAAAACATCAACTGATCATTGCTTCACTTCACTGGAAGCTAGCAAATTAATGCTCATAGAAATCATATAAATCATAGAAAACTAAAATATAAATCTCAGCTAGTCTAAAAACATAGTCATATCATAATTTAGTGAAAGTGACCTTCAAGAGAATCTTTTAGAGGGTTAACAAATTCAGTAAACTCAGTTTCTTCAAGAGCTTTGAAAACATCTTCAGCGTTGATAATTTGCCTCTTTGACTCCTTACATATATCATTAGCCCTGCACATACAAACAACACCCATCATTGTTCATCTTCTCCAATCTCACAAAGTTCCCATTTTTAAATATCTAATGAATTATCAAAACCCAGTGCAAAATTTCCCCAATTGCCTTCAAAATGTAAACCCTAAAACGGGCTCAGACTTCAGACCTCAAAATCAGTAAATTAGGGTTACAGAGAGAAGGAGAAAAAGGTTACTTACGTAGCGGAAAGGTAGTGGATGAATATTTTGGCACTTTCGGAGAATGCGAGAAGAGCGTCTTTGTGAACGGCAATGTCTCCGTCGTCGGAGCAAGTGGATAGCTTTTCCTTCACCACACGGCGTACGATGGTTTTGGGAAGCTCCTCCGCCTCTGCCATGGTCAACTTCTCTTATTCGATTTCTAATTGGGATTGAAATTAGGGTTGGAATTAGGGTCTCTGTGTTGTGGTCAATAACTAGGCTTGGTTTCCCGCCATATCATCACTTTCAGCTTCATGATGGAAAATTTCCATCTCTCTTGTCAAAGGAAAAAGAAAAAAAAAATACAAATTTTGTAGCATATACTTTTCCAAAAGAACAAAAGAATTTAATTAAAATATAGAGATACTGTTAAACAATTTTACCCAATCATTTAATCATATATGATAGGTGACTAGATGTTGTGACCGTGTAGAACTTTATAATAATTAATTAAAAAAATATTATATATTAAGAAAAATACATTTTTATTTGGAAGATATTCTTACAAAAATATATTATAAAATAGTAATTTTTAAAAGACTTGTAAGTTAAACAATATGTAATTTTTATAAATGAGTACAACAAAAATAATAATAATAATAATAATAATAATAATCATAATAATAATAATATTTATTTTCAGCGGATCAAAGACCCAATATAAAAGGTCTGCCAGTTAGTCCAAAGAAAGTCTAAAAATTATTTCATTTAGATGTATATATGCTTCTACAAGCGTAAGACTCAAGACACACATTTTTCATATTATACTTCACCTTTTTTTAGACTCATTCATGATTTGGACGTTGGAATGCTAACATTCTAGTCCACCCTCGCATTCCACTACAACGGAGGCTTGCAGCACTGCATCAAGAGTCTATCATCACAATTCACACATAATTTCTGTTTCGATCCAAAACTGTGGCACCATTGTGAGAATCGATTATTAATTCTCGTAAAATTCCACGATCATATCTCGTTTGATCCAAATCCAAATCATGACAGGAAGGCCTTCCGATGGAGATGGTAATTCCCGATTTTGACCCCTAGAACTTCTCCGAACAACTTAGTTCAGTGTTATCATCAATCTCGGTGGTTAATGAGATTAGAGAGACAACACTAAGGTAATAAGATCTTCTCATGTTGGACTCAACCCGATACACGTTGCAGATTGAAGAGCAAGGAGATGGCAGACCGCTGTTAGGATTTCATGACCACGAGAAGGTATACAAAATCGCTAATACTATGTTACCATTGGTCGTAATCGGCACCATGGCAAACCATACTATATCAAGCCTCTGATAGACAACAAAAGTGCGTGTAACTTGATGTACTTAGAAATCTTTAGAACTTTATGTCTATAAATGCAAGATCTAAAACCATGCGAATACATGAGCCTTCTAGCATTCAACAATTCCACTACTTGATTGTGAAGAGGCATGGGTATGACCGTTTTTGCTCGAAGAAGGAGAAGACAAAAGAAACACAAGTGTACACTTCTTGATAGTTCCACGTGAAAATGTCTTCAACGACATCCTTGGGAGACATTTCTTGGCACCATTAGTGATTAAATTCTATGGCCTCCCCGATCCACCTTAAAATGAAATATCATAGTAATGGTGGCAAGCCGGTTACCATTGATGTCGACTCGCGCGGAGCTCGTCGAATTGATGAATCCATACTCAAATGACTCGGTAAATACTTCAACAGCTCCGGAGAAACCCCAAGCAAAGTTAATATTGAAGGATAGAAAAACACTTAGAAAGGGGGGGTTTGAATAAGTGTAGCTTTAAAAACTTGACAGATAAAAATAAATTGCACAGTTATTTTTATCCTGGTTCGTTGTTAACTAAACTACTCCAGTCCACCCCCGCAGAGATGATTTACCTCAACTGAGGATTTAATCCACTAATCGCACGAATTACAATGGTTTTCCACTTAGTCAGCAACTAAGTCTTCCAGAGTCTTCTGATCACACACTGATCACTCCAGGAACAACTGCTTAGATACCCTCTAAGACTTTTCTAGAGTATACTGATCCACACGATCACTCTAGTTACAACCTGCTTAGATAACCTCTAAGACTTCCTAGAGTATTCTGATCCACACGATCACTCTAGTTCCTTACAACTTAATGTAATCAATTCTAAGAGTATTACAAATGCTTCTTAAAAGCTATAATCACAAACTGTGATATTTCTCTTAACGTTTAAGCTTAATCTCACTAATATATTACAACAGCAATGTAGTGAGCTTTGATGAAGATGAAGATTCTGAGCTTTGAATTTGAACAGCGTTTCAGCAAGTTTAATATGAGTTGTTTTGGTGCAGAATCGTTAACCTTGCTTCTCATCAGAACTTCATATTTATAGGCGTTGGAGAAGATGACCGTTGAGTGCATTTAATGCTTTGCGTGTTCCGTACAGCATCGCATTTAATGTTATACGCTTTTGTCAACTACCTCGAGCCTTGTTCACGCTGTGTCTACTGACGTAGCCTTTAATAGCTTTTAACGTTCCTTTTGTCAGTCAGCGTAGCTTGCCACTTGTACTTCCTTCTGATCTGATGTTTGTGAATACAACGTTTGAATATCATCAGAGTCAAACAGCTTGGTGCAAAGCATCTTCTGATCTTCTGACCTTGAAGTGCTTCTAAGCGTGATACCATCAGAACTTCAGTGCTTCTGTTCTCTTGTTCTTCTGATGCTTCCATAGACCCATGTTCTGATTCTGCTTCGACCATCTTCTGATGTCTTGCCAGACCATGTTCTGATGTTGCATGCTGAACCATTTGAGACAAAGCTTCTGAGCGCTGAATTATGCGTACTCTTTATATATTTCTTGAAAAGGAAATTGCATTGGATTAGAGTACCATATAATCTTAAGCAAAATTCATATTATTGTTATCATCAAAACTAAGATAATTGATCAGAACAAATCTTGTTCTAACAAATATAATCTCGAAACCTAAAAAGTCGACGTCATTCAGGATGAACCCGTTTTGCCCACCAACACTAGGGTAAAGGCTCTAAAACTAGTTTCATATGGTGAATTTAAATTATCTGGCTTGATGATAATCCTTCTAGATGGGTAAAGATATGTGTCGGTCTCCCAACCAAAGTAAGAAAATGGCTTATCAAGTGCTTAAGAGCCAACACAGACCTTTTCGCCATTTCACCATACGTGATACCTAACATAGATTTGAGCATAGCATGTCACAAGTTGAACGACGATCCTGAAGCCTGATATGTCTCCTAGCAAAGAAGGATCTAGTCTTTTGAGATGGCTAAAGCAACAACCGAGACAGTTCAAGGACTTTTGAACGCAAACTTTATCTTCGAAGCAAGATACATTTAGTGGCTCTCTAAAGTTGTTCTAGTAAAAAAGGCTTCGGGAAAGTGGATTATCTGTGTCAATTATATGCGTGCCTTAAAGATCCTCACCCCTTGTCGAACATAGAGAAATTGGTAGGTAATTCAATCGGGTACAAACTTATGTCATTCATGGATGCATATTATGGCTACAACCAAATACCCATGTATGATCTAGATAGAGGAAAGATGACCTTCATGACCAAATGAACGAACTACCAATACATGTGATGTCATTAAGACTGAAGACCGCAAGGAAAACATAACATATGATGATGAACAAGATCTTCCAAGAAGAAATAGGGGAGACGTTGGAAGTTTACATGGACGACATCATTGTGAAGGCCGATGACCAAGATCTACATGGCTAACATCTTGACAGAGTATTCCCAAGGGTCCAGCAATACAACACCAGACTCAGCCCGAAAAAGTTTACCTTTAGGATCATAGCAGGAAAAATTATATAGGATTTTATCTTATAGAAAGAGGGATAGAAGCCAACCCTAACAAGTGTGAGGCAATCATTAAGATGAACGTATCATCTACCAAGAAAGAGGTTATGAAGATCAATGGGGATGTTAACGGTTATGAATCGATTCATCTCGGAGTCTGCCTAAGATGCATTACCATTTTAACAGGTTATTGTGGTTCTCACGTAGTTGACCAACAAAGACGTTTTGTACATTTACCTTGTCATAGTTGAGGAGGTTGTCAGCGTCTTCCTGATTAGAGAGCCAAATTCCTAGTAAAGTCTAATATAATTCATCTTTAAAGCTTTGGATGGCCCAGAAACACGCTACCAGAAGATCGAGAAGGAGGCTCTAGTTTTGGCGACTGCGTCTAGTATAAGGTATTGAAATATCACTCAAGTTATATTTTCATGTGACTCATCCATATCGATCTATTTCATCAAGTATATTGATGTGGTGGTCGTTGGAATTCTGTCACGTTAGGTGATCTTAATACTGATGTATGAGATGGATCAAATTGTAAAGTTGAAATCTAAAAATAAATATCATTCGGCGCTCTTAAAAAACCATGATATAATTGTTAGAAAATTTCTCATCCCACCCCATGAGTCTCTTACGCACCATCGAATTGACCTAAATGCCCTCGTGCTTCCGTAGATGCACTTCCGAAAGCACCCATTTTTTCAAAAAAAATAGTTTTTTTCGTAGATGCATCTACGGAAGCGTTAAAACATAGTGAAATTTGAGATTTTCCCAATTAATTTGGAAAATCAGAATGTTCTGTAGATACATCTACGGAATACTTTGTTTTCAAACCCTTCTGTAGATGTAGTTACATTAGATTTCATGAACTTAATTAATTTGGAATTTTCCCAATTAATTGAGAAATTAATTTGATATTTTCCCAAATAATTAATTTGTAACTTAATTGAGATTGTTCCAATTAATTGGAAAAATCCCAAGTTTCACTATGTTTTAATGCTTCCGTAGTGAAACTTGGGATTTTCTCCATTAATTGAGAAAATCTCAAATTAAGTTACAAATTAATTGAGAAAATTCCAAATTAATTTCTGAATTAATTGGAAAAATCGCAATTAGGAAAATCCCAAATTACACTATGTTTTAATACTTCCGTAGATGCATCTACGGGAAAAAAACTAAATTTTTCAAAAAAATTGGGTGCTTCCAGAAGTGCATCTACGGAGGGCAAAAATAAAATTTATTAAGATATATAGATATTGTTGAAATATTTATATTTAAATTTAAATATTATTTAATTATTATATTTAATGATTATTATCCACAAGAGACACACCACTTGACTATTAAAACCTTAAGGTAATATGTGTGTGGATTCTCTTATAAAGTATTATATCTTCATTTTTCTAATTAATGTGAGACTTCTTCCTCACCCTTGATTCTCAACAATCTTTTCATTTGTATTTTTTAGAAAAAACTTGATTAAAAATGGTATCAACGATAATGTTTATTGCGGTCGTTTTTGTAGTAAATGAGACTGTGCTTCTTACTTATTATTCACAAATAATTCTTCACATCAACAATAAAATTTAAACTATATCCTTATATATTTATTATCAATTGAATAAATAATACAATTTTTTTTTCAAGAGATGAATTTAAATTCTCAATAATCCTTATTACCAACCGAATAAACTTTTATTGGTAAATTAGGTACATAAATTTGTACTATTAAATATTTCACCAAACTACAATCTATGTTTCTTTCATCATGAAAGCTACCCATTTCCTAATGCTTTGAGCAACATATTTTCTAAAACAATATTAAAAACAGAGTACAATTGAACATGTTATTGCCGACATCATGATATGGCTGAATCAGTGTTTCACTTTCATGTGGATAGATTAACATGTCAATTTATGCCATCGGGACCAATCTTATGTGTGCACTAGTTTTGTAGATACTTTGATAGATTTTCTATAATGGGTAGGTTGTTAATAGATATTGTCATACCTATTCTTTTCCCATGTCTGTTATGAATATCTCATTAACACACCAAGATAGTGTTGTCCTCACCCCTGTGTATATGAATCTTAATTATTATTGCCTCTCTAAGATTAAATGGTTCTATTCAAACACTCCATATGAATAACTATCAAGGTCCAATAAGAAATGCATGGACAAAACTTTTAAGCTGCCTTCTCCGCAAAAACTCGAAAAAAATAGTGCACAACCTATGTAGATTGACACTTCTGAAAAACGGCGTGTTTGTGTCATGTGTCGGTGTTAGTGTCATATTTGAGGTGTTTGTGCTTCATAAAAACTAACATAATTGAAGGCATGAGTCTAAAATTTTGATCAATTTTACATAAAGATGAGGGCGGGACGGAATGAACATGCAAACTTGAAATCTAAGGACTATAAATTGCAAAAATTCTTGTTAATATTTTGCATCCGCAAAAATCTGAAAAAACATAATATAGAAAATCAGGTAAAATAAGCATGTCTGAAGGGTCAGAGCCGCTTTGTCATCCTTTCTAAGAAGGCAACATTAGTTTTTCCCCCAATAATCAATAATCTGTGATGCAACCCAATTGGACTTTTGGTTCAAGACAACAACAATTCACAAAATATATGGATCCAAAAATTTTCAATTAAATTATTTCCAACTGTTCTAAATTGTATAATAGTGGTAGCATAAAGCCAAGAATAAAATGGTATGGTGGCATAAAATTAGCCTTCCCTTTTAATCCTCTGACTAAACTTTCTTACTTAAGCATATAATTTCTAATTTATTATTTTATGGTAGAATAGAATGGATCCATAAAATGATTGAGGGTATGATTAACCAGCATGTGACCTTAGACTCAAAATAAATATTCTACAACTATATATAGTCATTTTACATCACTACAAATTCAGTAGTCACATGATTAACGTGGTATCTCATAAATACTTTAATAGTAAATCAGAAAATTTGAATCTCCTTGCCAAAAAAAGTGCAAGAAAATTACAAAAATGGAAAATATAGAAAAACAATTCAGGAATCATTTGAATATTCCCTCACCTTTCTATAGAAGAAAAAACAAATATATAGTTATAGTCTTATAGAATTTCCCATGCTTCCAATCCTGAAAGCTCCCAAGCAAAGATCAAGCATGTAATTACTATCCATACAAGAAAATTGAAAGACAAAACCTGCATATAAGTAGATTAAATCATTAGACACATGCACACGAACATTGGTCCTAATACGTCGACATTGACATTATTAATAATAATTAATCAGATACATAGATTTCTGTTGAATACTTGACACACTTTTGTTCAGACGTGTCAGGGCTACAGATGTGGTCAACATTGACACTGGCAATAAAAACTAGTCTTAAAAATTAATCTGAGAGACTGACATATGTGTTGAGCACCAGACAATTTTTTGTTTAAATGTGTCGGTGCTACTGAGGTATTTATGCATAAAAATCAATGAGAATTTTCCTTACATTAGATTTGGATGATGGCAGAACCATTTGAGGAAGATAACCTTGCAATCCAATGTTATAAACAGGGCTACCATCTGGATAATAAAGACCATAGTTTCTCTCTGAAGCAGGACCATTTTTCATATCTTCATTAAAAAGTGCAAACACATATACATCAATTGGAACCAAAGGCTTTCCAGGAGTTCCTTGTTTCTCTTCAATTCTTCTAAGCAAATTTCCATTATACAATTTTGCATTCTCTATTGTAGCTCCAATTTCATCAGAATCACCCTTAGAAGGCCAACCTGTCTCAGAAACCCTAACTTCAATATTCATAAACCCTAGCACTTTGATTGCAGCATAAACAGCATCAATTTGTGCATACAACATGTTATCATAATGCAGATTTGTATTTGGATCAACCAAACCTTGATTAGGTTGAAATAATGCATAGTTCAAAGGTACCTCATTAGGGTTATCTTTGTATGCAAAAAAAGGGTAAGCATTGATAAGAAAAGGCGATTTAATTTCGTCGAGAAATTCAACTAGTGGTTGAATATATTGAATCAATTCTTCTTTAAAAGAACCGGACGAAGGAGGGTAAGAATTTTCCAAAATGTTGAAAGAAAAAGCCGTTGCCACGCTAATTAATCGGTCTAACCCGAGATTAACAAGCGCGGTATGCACATTTCGCATCGAAGGTAAAAGATTTAACATCAATTGAGTATTGTTACTATTGAAAACTTCATTTCCAACAGTTATGGAAGTTATTTTGGTTTGTGAAAGGTAAGGTAGAACATGGTGTTGAATCCAACTTTGAGCTTTTGAAGGGTTTGTCATGTTTTGTAGATTCTCATTTCCAATTCCTATAACAAATTCAACATTTGAATGAGAGAAAGCAAGCAGAACATTTGGATCAGCATCATAGAGTTTGATTTTTGTGACATTCATTGATCTTATGAGAAGAGCTACTCTAGAAGGAGATGGTAGATTGTTTGCTATTTGTCCATAGTTTATTCCAAAACTTAGGGAATTGATTTGCATAAATGAATCTGAAAAGATATGGTTTGAAATATCAGAAAGTTTATACTAGGAAAAACTAATATCATAGTGTGAACAGAATAAGACTAGTTAGAGATAACAATATTAACATATATAAGGTTGAAATTGAAGGGAAATGAGATAAGATAAAGTACCTGAAATGGTGAGAAGAAAGAAAAGAAGTGATTTGAAGAAGGAAAAGCTTGTCATTATTATTGATCTGATCTTGATTATAATAGGAAACAATTTCTAGGCACAGAAAGTGAGGTGATGCAAGGTTGAATTAATAATGTGTGAACGTGGCATCATGTACATTATATACTAGTATTAGTTATACTGGAGGAAGGGCAGGGGCAGAGCAACTGTTTTCAAGACTAGTTTTGACAGTTTGCATATCATTTTGATTACAAAATTTTTATAATAATTTTTGTTCCGGTCTGATTACAAAACTTTTATGATAATTTTGTTTCGGTTCACCTCAAAATTGTATTATCGCGGTTATAAGGTATTGCCCACTTTAAGTACGATTTTGTCTTTTAAAAGAGACGTCTCGTTAAGTTGAGATGTATGAGTGTTGTATATAAACTATCTTTAGTCTCGATTCCTAAATAATGTGGAACTATTTTACTCAATCCAAAACAATTGCCCCACTTGAAGCTAAGAGGCATGGTGTGAACTTTGAAGTTTCTCATATGGAGTCAATGTTCCAAGTGATCTCAAGTCCGCTCCATTGCAGCTACAAAAAGTATTGTCCGCTTAGAGTGTGAGAACTCTCGTGACTTTTTCCTTTGAAAAATATGTCTTTTTGAGTTGAGTTGCATAGGTGTGGTAGATAAGCTAGTTTTAATTACAATTCCCAAACAAAGATAGAACCACTTTTTATAATAATAATAATAATAATAATAATAATAATAATAATAATAATAATAATAATAATAATAATAATAATAATAATAATAATAATAATAATAATAATAATAATAATAATAATAATAATAATAATAATAATAATAATAATAATAATAATAATAATAATAATAATAATAATAATAATAATAATAATAATAATAATAATAATAATAATATCAAGAGTCATGATAACTTATAATTGGTAAAGATTTTATAAATAATTATATTTGGAAAAAAAAGTTTAACATTTTACAAAAGAATAATACTAATGTCTTAAAAGTCATTTAAAAATTAAAATATTTTTATTTTTATTAGATATTATAAATTTATAATATTATATTATATATTAGTAAAGTAGTTTATTTTTTTCAATCCTTACTTTATATATCTTCTCATTTTAATGAACATCTATTTTATTTACATGGTATAAAGAGTTTGGTTCACTCATGAGATATTTGCAACAATAAAAATCTCTATGAATTTATTGTTATATTGTGTTTCCTTACTCATTCAAATGATTAGTCTTATCAATTTTGTGTTTATGATTTTGCTTTTTTTCTATCTAAAATGATAGAAGTTCTTTTTAGTTATGCGTCTGAATTTGTTTCAATTTTAAATCTATAGAAAACTAGTAATAATCAATAAAAAATGATTCTCTTCAATCTATTAGTGCTCAACTCAATTAGGACTGTAATACCTGGTATAATTATCAACAAAAGACTATCAATAACTTAATTGATAAAGTCATTAGAGGATAATTGGTACTAGGTTGCTCAATTGGTCTAATTGTAGAGAGATTGATTAAATGAGTGGAAAATGGGATATTAAGGACATTTCACCTCTTAATTAAGTGACTAAGTTTTGTTGTGTGGCATATCATTTGGATTAAGAACAAAAATCAAATTTTTATAGAGTAGAAGAAGAAAGTGCACTTCATCTCCATTGCATGCATCAAAACCCAACTTTATGTTTTGAATCATCATCAAGCTCATCTCTATTTTCGTAGCTCCATCTTCATCTTCTCATTTGAGGTGAGTCTCATAGTTAGAGAGTTTAGGGATTTTAGAAGAAATTGTATGAAATGGGGTTTTGATGAGAATTGTTATTGCATGTTGTTAATCTATGCTCTTTTTGCTAACAATCATGCTATAGTAATGTATAAACATGTTTGGAACAGTTATGAGATTGCTGGAAGTTAGAAATGGGAATGGGTTTGGAGTTACACTATGAAAATGCAGATTTTCAGCTTTCTGCACAAGTGTAACCGGGTACGGCATATAGGATACTCGGGTACTACTCAGTCAGAATGCGCAGAAAGGCTGATTTTAGGGGGTGTAACCGGGTACGGCATATAGTGTACCCGGGTACCACTGATTATGAGCAGAAAATAGAAAACTTCGGAAATTCATAACTTTCGCCTCGGGTATCGGAATGACGCAAAGTTTATATTGTTGTAAAGCTAGTTAGATGTACTATCTAGGAAAATTATCCCCGTTGTTAAAATATCGTCTTCGATATACCTGACGCACATTCAGACAAATGTTGTGAATGGAGTTTTGTGTAACCAATACCCCAAGAGCAGTTCTGGTCCGAACAGGGAACCAAATGCCTCCTTAGTCGTGTGAGGCTTGTTTATATTGCATTTGAACATGTATATTATATATGATCATGGATGTGTTATTTCTCAATATGTGGATTATTGATGGATGCATTATGCTAAATGTTGTATTATGATCATATTATGCTTTTCGTTGTTCCGGTTGAACATTCGGAAGTTGTGTGCATTTGTGGCTTGATGATGTGATTGATGTATGCTTGAAGCTAGGGGTGGAAATAGGCTAGGCTAGGCTAGGCTTTAGAAGGCCTGAGCCTGGCCTATGATAAACTTAAAAGGCCTAAGCCTGGCCTACGGCCTATCATAGGCTCAGTTTTTTGGCCTGGCCTGGCCTTTTTAAAAGTCTGGCCTGGCCTGAAAGCCTATTTAAAAGGCCTGTATCTCATTAAAGTTTTCAATTAATCTATATAACTTAAGAAGTCTTGTAGGTCATATATAAGTAAACCTATTTAGCATTTGTTTTATATATATATATATATATATATATATATATATATATATATATATATATATATGGTAGCCTATTTAGCTTTTTTGTTTATATACAAAAACCAACTTATTTAACATATTTCTAATATATATAAAAATATAGGCCGGCCTATAAGGCTTCATAGGCTTTTTTAATAGCCTAAGCCTGGCCTATTTAATAAAATAGGCTTTTAAAAAAGGCTACTAGGTGTTAAAGCGCACATGACAAATATTACCACTGCGATGGCTGAAGGGGTTACCTTCAATAGGAAAACATCGGCATCTTGGTAAGTCATACACACCTGAGCTACCATCGCAATGCGCTCAGAGGGTCTTTATGGCGTTTCCTCTAGCAGGTAAACATTTGCGTGCTTGGTATGATGGGGATATGGTGCCATGTAGGCAATATCATGTCAAGAAAACTCACCTCTAGTGATGTCACGTAGATAATTACTAGGCTTTCATCTGGTGGACTTGTGTAGTCATTATGGCGTATTTAAGGCAAGATCAGGCCAGGCTTATTTAATAAAAAAGTTAAACTTAAGTTTTTTAAAGGCCTATTTAATAAAATAGGTCAGACTTAAGCTATTAAAAAAGCCTATGAAGCCTTATAGGTCGGCCTATATTTTCATGTATATTAAAAATAGGCTAAATAGATCAGCCTATATTTGCATATATATTAGAAAAAAAAGGCTAAATAGACAACCTATATATGCATGCATATTAGAACAAAGGCTAAATAGACCGGCCTATATGTGCATATATAGGCCGAGTTATAAGATTTCTTAAATAATATGAATTAATTGAAAACCATAATGAAAAATAGGCTTTTAAATAGGCTTTCGGGTCAGACTAGGCTTTTAAAAATGTCAGGTCAGGCCAAAAAAGAGAGCCTATTATAGGCCACAGGTGAGGATTAGACCTTTCAAGATTATCATAGGTCAGGCTCAGGCCTTATAAAGCCTAGCCTAGCCTATTTCCACCCCTACTTACGGTTCTTATTATAGTCATTATACAACATCTTCGTTAAATTGTGTGTTATGTGTGTATTAAATAATAGTGTTTGATGTTTCAAATCTATCATGGAAGTCTAATTAGTTATAATATGTTGAGTAAGCATTGAGTTAATAGTAATTGATCAAATTCCATGAAAATGAATGTGATTTAGCTTAGGATTGAGATTGAGATAAAATGATTAAAAAAAGATAACTTAGGTTATGATAAATGACTTAGGTGGCGATGCTTCGACGCGAAAGTACTTCGATGTGTACCGCGAACGTATAGTCGTTTGAGTATGAACTAATGGACTTTGTATGGAACATATTGTGATGTTATGAGAATGGGTGGGTGTTATCACATAGTGATTGATTAGTGCAATTATAAGAATCAGGAACCTAGTCATGTGTTCTTAATTTTACCCTTGAGCGTGCCTCACAATGGGTTTGAGTCCCAACTATGGATTGAGTCAATAGAGGAGAGGTGGACAACTAAGTGGGTTCGAGTCCCATTCGGCGAAAGATACTCCAAGCAGATTTGAGTCTCATACGAGTGACGGTTCTTGATGTGGATTAGAGTCCCATGGAGAACCTGAATCCACAAGAAAGTTGAATCACGTGTGTGAATACAAGATTACACTCTAAGATGTTTTTGATTTATGGCAAACTCAAATGAGCATCCAAACAACAAGGAGGAATCGGAAGAGCAAAGCATTTAATCACTCATGAAAGCACAGGATGATCTACTATGCATAAAGGTCGACTCAACACAAGCTGAACAAGGAAAATGCAGAAAATCAGCAGTTAGGTCGACCTACTGGCAACCCAGGTCGACCTAAAATGAAGAAAAATACATATACTGCTGCTAGGTCGACCTACATAACAACTAGGTCGACCTAATCTAAGAAAATGTTCCCAGAACGCATCAGAAGAGTATTCTGGTCGACCTACTCCTTCAACAGGTCGACCTAACTGGGAGCAAACTTCAGCAAGCACTGCTAGGTCGACCTAACCTCTACAAGAGGTCGACCTAACTGATCAAGAAAGTCCAAAAATCAGTTTTTCTTGGTTCCAACTGTTATGCAATCATATATATTGTGCAAGGCTTAATTATTCAATGCAACACCAACGACTGAAAGATACACAAACGCTTCTCATCTTCGTTCTTCATCATCTCCAACACAATTACACATAATCATTCTTGCGTTGCGGGTTAGTGATGAGTTCGATAACGTCCATGGAACGGAATTGAAGATTCCTAGTGGGTGAAGGTTTGTGGGGTTTGTTGGTGAATAAAATCTGCGGGTTTTGTCCTCCACGACGGGTGGTTCTTGGGGGTTTTTATCAAGAGGCGTTCATTGAGGATTCGGCTGAGTGTAACGATTGAGGAACGGGGAGTTCAAGGAATCAAGACACTGCAGAAGGGAATCGAAGTGAAGCTCTTGGATAACCTTGATCTTGCTCAAGATTAAGGGGGAAGAAGATTCAAAGGATCGACATAATTGGTTTATCGTTTATCGCTTTGTTATCTTCTTTGTATATACTACTTTCAACATTAATGAAAGATTACCCAATTTCAATTTGGAATTGGGGGCAGACGTAGTCGTAGCGAGGACGATCGACGAACTGCCTAAACAAATATCGTGTTCTTGTCGCTTTTACTTTTTCATTTACATTCTGTTCATATTTGGTTATAATAGCAAATTGATCAACGATTCGAGTGTTAAGATTGTGAGCTAAGAACGTTCATAAACATCACAATCCATCACACATTGAATTACCTTCAATTTGATCATTATCACCAAATGTTTGTATATTTGTTTCTATCACTCTTACTGCATTGCAAACATTGTCCATCATACAAAAAGTTAATCTGATTTTCAATAAGAGAAACGCTTTGATTCTGCAACATATACTCTTATCATTCAATTCAAGTCCTTGACTGGTTTTTTAAACACATATATAATCGTTTCGATAGCGGTTCGGAATAGACGCGAGTCGATTCAGAATCACTTCCGCTGAAAAGTCGTTTAAATCCGTAAAACTGTGAACGATCTATTCACCCCCCCTCTAGATCCTAAGGCCAGCGTCTAACAAGTGGCATCAAGAGCTCTGGTTTATTCCGTGCTACGTGAAACACTTATTGGAAAGATGGCTTCCGGACCTAAAGGGGCTCATAATAGAGCTCCAGTTTTCAACGGCGAAAACTACGGCTATTGGAAGGATTGTATGTGTGTCCATATCAATGCAATTGATAGGAACATCTGGACAGCTATTGTCAATGGTCCATTTCAGATCACTATGACAAATGCAGCTGGTGCAGTTGTTCCAAAACCAGAAGATACTTGGAATGCTGAAGATGAAAAGAGATATGCATACGATTGGAAAGCGAGAAACATTCTAATCTCAGCTCTAGGAGTTGATGAATACTATCGCGTTTCCCATTGTAGATCAGCTAAAGCTATGTGGGACACATTGCAAGTTGCCCACGAGGGAACGGATGATGTCAAACTAGCTAGGATCAATACGCTAACTCAAGAGTTCGAACTTTTCCACATGGAAGATGGTGAAACCATCGAAAGCATGCAGAAAAGATTCGTTCACCTGAAAAATCGATTAAATTCTCTTGATAGACCTGTTTCCAATGCAGTTGCTACTAACAAAATCTTAAGGTGTTTGAACAGGGAATGGCAACCCAAAGTTACAGCAATTAAGGAAGCAAATGATCTCAACACTTTAGACATTACCACTCTTTTTGGTAAACTAGAGGAACATGAACAGCATCTTAAATGCCTTGACATGCATGAGAAGAGGACAAAGAAAGAAAAGAACATGGAGAAAGAGGTAGAGAAGAAGTCAATAGCTCTAAAAGCTTCGAGCTCCAAGACCTCAAAACGAGAGCCAAAGGATAGTGACACAAGTGATGACGAAGACTCCGATGATGAGGAAATGGGACTGTTTGTGCGAAGATACAACAAATATCTAAAGAAAAATGGAGCAAAACATTCCGACAAAGGCTTGATCAACTATAGAAAGCAATCAAACATGTTCAAACAAGATGACGACAACAAAGGAAAGATCAAAGGTCTTTGCTTCAATTGTGGGAAAGCCGGTCACTACAAACCGGATTGTCCATACCTTAAGAAAGAAAAGGAGAAGAACCAAAGAAAAGGTCATAACAAATCTAAAAGAGCTTACATAGCATGGGAAAGTGATTCATCTAGTGAAAGCTCATCAAGCGATGAAGAAGAATCAGCAAACCTATGTTTCATGGCTCATCAAAACAAGAAAAAGAAAGCTGTAAGTCATCTTAAACCTGAACTCGTAGATAAGGTATCTCATTCTCAACTAAAACTTGCTTTTGAAGAATTACATAGAGATGCAATTAAAGCTTTCAAACTTTTGGCCTCAAATAAGAAAATATTTTCATATCTTGAATCAAAAGTTGAGAAAACCGAAAAGGATATGGAAGCTTTAAAACAATCTATGCTAGACATTCAAAAGGACAAAGTTGAAATAGATCCTACATCATGGTTTGGTTGTGAGACATGTCACATTTGGCAAAAAGAAGTAAGAGATCTAAAAGCCAAGTTAGACAAGGCTATACAACCAAAAGTGACTTTTGCGGTTGATCCAAATAAGTTCAAAAGATCGTATACTCCTTTATATAGCAAATACACTTTTGTACCAAAAGTATCAACTAGCAAAACTCCATATTCTCATCATATTACCTGTCATTATTGTTGCAAAAAGGGACATACCATTGAAAAATGCAAATTTAGGAGAATTTTAGTTCCTAAAGGAGTATTTCAATGGTTGCCTAAGTGCAACAAATTGTGTACTCACCATCCAGGACCCAATGAAGATTGGGGACCTTCCACTCTAATTTAATTTCGCAGGAAAAGTGTCTTGACATCGCCGAAAGGTGGTGGTTCCTTGACAGCCGGTGCTCAAGACACTTAAAGGAAGACATACCACTCTTGGTATGTCATCTATGAAGAAAGATTGAAGAACCATACTTGGCAAAGGAGATGTAGGTGGTCTGGCCATCGCAAATGTATAAGATACATTACAAATACAGTTAACCCGAAAAACACATAGGACGCATTACTTGATGTGCAAATTGGCAAGTTGCATTGCAAAGAGATTTTTAAACCTATTCTTAGCAGAATATTGTTTGGGACTGTGTCCCGCATCCGGGAGAACATCAAGTAATCGATACTAGATGAGTTTTTCGCAAAAATCAACCTGTGAAACATTCCATCAAAACAATTCATCATCAAATCTAGGAGTATGGCAAACTGACAAGAAGACTCCACACAATGATGACAAAACACCTACATATTGAGAAAGCGGTAACATGTTTATTGTTCACTTCCAAAAATTTTATTGATGCTATAATATGCTATCAATTAACATGCTTATAGTGACTTCATGTGTTCTTATCTACTCTTCTCAAATACTTATGTATATGTGTTCATCATTTTCATTCATAACATACAATGTTTGGGCATTCAAGCAAATGACAAAACAAAAATACATCATATAGAAACATTTCTAAGGCATTTTCATCATTTAAGGAAACTTAGGTCGACCTACTCTGTATTTGAGTCGACCTACATAAGAAGCTTCTTTACAGAAACTAAAATGGTCCAGTTGCGTCGACCTACTCACAATTTAGGTCGACCTAAATTGGTCATCTTTTTTTGTTACTTCTGTTAGGTCGACCCAGCCTCACTTTAGGTCGACCTACTGCTGTTATTTTTCCAGATTTGGGTCTGTTAGGTCGACCCGACCCATTCACATTCATTCAAAACATTCCATTCTTGCATTCCCTCTCATTCTCATCACATTTGGTACGGCTAACCCTAATTCCTCAAACTCAAAATTGTCCAAAAATCATCCCTCTCACACAAAGCATCTCCAACCATGCCTCCAAAATCAAGAAAAGGAAAGGAAATTGCTTCCAGTTCATCATCTCAACCGGTAAGTGCTCTTGTTCATCCTGATTGTAGAGAAAACTTTGAGAAGTGGCAGATGAAGAAAAAAATTGTTAAGCAATATACTTATGATCCAAATCTTGTCGAAAACATGCATATCCCTGATGTCGCTGCGTTAATTGAACATCAAAATATTCATCCCTTAGTGCAATGTGATACCCCGTACTGTGAAAATACCGTTAGGGCTTTCTATGCAGGATTTACAAAAGGGGATGGTTGTAATTTCCGTTTCAAAATGGGATCTAGGTCGCATGTTGTTGAAAAACGGGTCTGGATTAGTATCTTTGGTCTGAAAATTGTAGGTGATGAACTCCGTATGGTAGACGGGGATGTACCGGGAAACTATGACCATGAGGCTTACATGAAGTCTATCCTCAAAGACCCTTCGGTATTTGACAGATCTAATGAAACAATAACAGCCGGTCATTTGAAGCGAGATCCTAGGCTCTTGAATTGGGTAATCTCAAGAATCATTCGACCAAGGGCAGGAGCATATTCGAGAATTGAAAGGAATGAAGTGGTGCTCATGTATCTGCTGCAAAATAGAACGCGTTTACACTGGCCTCACTTCCTAGCTGCTAAGTTTCATGAGGTCAAACAGAAAACTACAGCCCTGTGTTATGGATCAATCATTCAAACAATTGTCAATCACTTTGGTATGCGACTTGATCACTTACACTACACTCGCATACATCAATCCCAAGAATTCTCACAAACCACTTTGACTCTTTTGGGATATCATTGGAATCCTGTTAGGAAAACCTATTATCTCATTCAAAAGGGAACAGGGAAGGTTATCTACAACTATGATGATCCCACGGAGTTTGGAAACAATGTAGGAAATGAGGAAGAGGGAAATGATCAAGAAATAGCAAATGATGAGGATCAAACCATGGAAGACATAGCTCATGACACGGATCCAAATTGGCAATATGTTCCGTCTCAAGAGGAAGAAATTCCTTGGGGATACACTGCTCCACCTCCTCCTGATCAATCCAACATAGTATCTATGCTTGAAGCTATGCAACTTCAACAACAGCAGAACTTTGAAACACAGCAACTTCAGTTCCAAACCATGCAGCAGCTTCAACAAGATAGGTATGATGAACAACAACGTCAATATCAATCGCTATATAGTTTGGTTCAAGACCACAAAAACGATTTTGAAACTTTCGCCTCCAACTCTACTCTAAGACAGAATCAGTTTGAGGAAACGGCATTGCATCGTCATGCAAACATGAGTCAAAGCTTCAATACTCTTAACATGTCTGTCCTGGATCTGCTGGAACAAGTTGAAGAAGATCGGCCTCACACATTTCAAAGAGGAAGAGGAAGAAGGGGCAGGCGTTAGGATGAATTCTTCATCATATCATCATTTCATTTGCATTTCATTTCATTAAGCATTATGTTAAAAACATTATATGATGTAGTACTCTCTTTTTCTTTTATTAATCTCTTGAACTACTATGTATGTTGTTGGTTTTCTTTAAAACATGTTCAGTTCTTATGATTTCACCATTTACATGTTATCTATCTCTATGACTACCGATATTCTTTATTTCTCTTGTTACTCTCCTACTCTGTTTTCTTTGTTTCTCTTTTTGATGTTGTCAAAGGGGGAGATAGATACAATAGATGCTGAGTGTACGGGGGAGCTTTGTGGAGAGATTGCTTGGTTGAGAAATAGATGCTGGATGTACGGGGGAGCCTTGTTGAGTCTGTGTCACTTACTACCAAAGCTTTTGACTATTGGTTTGCCATCATCAAAAAGGGGGAGTATGTGAATACAAGATTACACTCTAAGATGTTTTTGATTTATGGCAAACTCAAATGAGCATCCAAACAACAAGGAGGAATCGGAAGAGCAAAGCATTTAATCACTCATGAAAGCACAGGATGATCTACTATGCATAAAGGTCGACTCAACACAAGCTGAACAAGGAAAATGCAGAAAATCAGCAGTTAGGTCGACCTACTGGCAACCCAGGTCGACCTAAAATGAAGAAAATACATATACTGCTGCTAGGTCGACCTACATAACAACTAGGTCGACCTAATCTAAGAAAATGTTCCCAGAACGCATCAGAAGAGTATTCTGGTCGACCTACTCCTTCAACAGGTCGACCTAACTGGGAGCAAACTTCAGCAAGCAATGCTAGGTCGACCTAACCTCTACAAGAGGTCGACCTAACTGATCAAGAAAGTCCAAAAATCAGTTTTTCTTGGTTCCAACTGTTATGCAATCATATATATTGTGCAAGGCTTAATTATTCAATGCAACACCAACGACTGAAAGGTACACAAACGCTTCTCATCTTCGTTCTTCATCATCTCCAACACAATTACACATAATCATTCTTGCGTTGCGGGTTAGTGATGAGTTCGATAACGTCCATGGAACGGAATTGAAGATTCCTAGTGGGTGAAGGTTTGTGGGGTTTGTTGGTGAATAAAATCTGCGGGTTTTGTCCTCCACGACGGGTGGTTCTTGGGGGTTTTTATCAAGAGGCGTTCATTGAGGATTCGGCTGAGTGTAACGATTGAGGAACGGGGAGTTCAAGGAATCAAGACACTGCAGAAGGGAATCGAAGTGAAGCTCTTGGATAACCTTGATCTTGCTCAAGATTAAGGGGGAAGAAGATTCAAAGGATCGACATAATTGGTTTATCGTTTATCGCTTTGTTATCTTCTTTGTATATACTACTTTCAACATTAATGAAAGATTACCCAATTTCAATTTGGAATTGGGGGCAGACGTAGTCGTAGCGAGGACGATCGACGAACTGCCTAAACAAATATCGTGTTCTTGTCGCTTTTACTTTTTCATTTACATTCTGTTCATATTTGGTTATAATAGCAAATTGATCAACGATTCGAGTGTTAAGATTGTGAGCTAAGAACGTTCATAAACATCACAATCCACCACACATTGAATTACCTTCAATTTGATCATTATCACCAAGTGTTTGTATATTTGTTTCTATCACTCTTACTGCATTGCAAACATTGTCCATCATACAAAAAGTTAATCTGATTTTCAATAAGAGAAACGCTTTGATTCTGCAACATATACTCTTATCATTCAATTCAAGTCCTTGACTGGTTTTTTAAACACATATATAATCGTTTCGATAGCGGTTCGGAATAGACGCGAGTCGATTCAGAATCACTTCCGCTGAAAAGTCGTTTAAATCCGTAAAACTGTGAACGATCTATTCACCCCCCCCCCTCTAGATCCTAAGGCCAGCGTCTAACAACGTGAACATGCGTGAACCGACCTTGCCCTAAACAAAGGTCCGGTCGGAAAATGATGTTTAGTGCTTCCGAATAGTGATTTATTGATTAATATGAATTCGATTTATATATTTTCATACAATGTGAATATCCCGCGGATACTTAAGTCTCGCTCTATTGTATAAGTGTACACAAGTGTCCCAAGTTGAGGAGCTTGAGTTTGGGAATCAAATATATATTTAACGTGGTAGAGCTTAATGGACTCATAAGATAGGAAGCACACTGAGATTATTATCTCACCCCACTATTGTTATTGTTTTCCAAATAGTGCTTTACAGGTGAAAGGCAAAGGCAAGCTTGTTTGATGACCCTTGGTGGCTTGATATTTTGGATGGCTTTTCTCCCGCTGTGTAGATAGATATTTTGGGATCATCTAGATGATGATCTAGATCTTAGTTTCGATTTAGGCACCTTTGCATATATGGTGCCATAGGTCTCTATTATTCTTTTGGTTATATATATATATATATATATATATATATATATATATATATATATATATATATATATATATATATATATATATATATATATATACTTTCTAGATATGTATTTTATGTGGGTGTTACAAAAAAATATGTATGAAGAGATATCAACTAGTGTATGGACATATATTGGCAATACAGACGATTTTCCTGTTATAATATGCTTGCATCGAGGGTCAACCTTAAAATCCTACATTTTTACTTTAATTTTGTATGTACTCACGGAACACATCCAAGAGCTAACACTGAGATGTATGTTTTTTGTAGATGATATTGTCCTACTTGGAGATTAAAAGGAGGATTTAAATGAGAAGCTGGAGGATTGGAGACGAGCTTTACAAAAACGTGACTTTCACCTGAGCAGAAGTAAGTCAGAGTACATGAAATGTAACTTTAACAAAAGGAGAAGTGTTTCTAACCTAGAGGTGAAAGTTAAAGAACATATCATCCCACAAGTCACATGGCTTAAATATTTTGAATTTGTATACAAAACAATTGAGAAATGGAAGGAGATGTAAACTATCGAATTCAAGAGGGGTGGTTAAAATGGACAATGGCTTGGAGAATTTTATGTGACACAAATGTATTGCTAAAGTTTAATAATGTCAAATTTTGTCGAACTGCAGTCAGACCCGCGATATTGTACAAGACAGGATATTGGAGAGTTAATAATCAACGTGAAAACAAAACAAATGTTGAAGAGATTAAAATATTCCGGTGGATATGTGGTAAGACTAAACATGATAAGATCAACCATGAAAACATTTGAGTATTGGGATAACACCTATAGTAAAAAAAACGAAAAATCAACTTAGGTGGCTTAGGCATATAGAGGAGACTTGTAGATAATATGGTAAGAAAAGTAAATTAGATTAACATGAATCAAACAACTAAAAGTACAAAAAGACCTAAAGAAAATTATTAAAAAATTTCTTAAAATATAAAAAAAAAATTATAACAGAAGTTAATTCATATAACCGACCACATTTAATAGGATAAGACTTGATTGTTGTTTTACCTTAATTTAGACCGACCAAAAAAATAAACTAGAACAACTTATTCCCTAGTTGAAGATTGTCACATTTTCAATTAAGGAATAAGTTGAGTTTAAGTTAAAATAGCAGGCTATTGACAATGCATGTATCAAGATAGATTTTGTCTATTTTAAAAAGAAAGTGAAATTTCTCAACCAATTATGAAACACCCTTGATGCATTTAAATTTCGAAGTTACCATCTTCTTAAAACTCCGGTGCTTGCACACACAAACAAATATCCATTATCCCATATCACTAATAGTAATGCTAAAAGAAAGATAGATGATTCTAAAGCAGAACAAGCAAACTCAGCTGCTAAATCAACCTTAACTTCCCAGTTTCCTCAAGCAATGGTTTTCAGCTTTCAAGCCACCATTTCTCAGTAAAGTTCACCTTCCTTGTGAGTTTCGATAACACAATCTGCTGTCGGATATGAAACACAGGTAAGTACAAAGCCGTCCTTAAGTTGAGTATCATCCAAGAAAGAGCCATCAGATTGATCCACTGAGCCAGAAACAACCTTTCCAGCGCAAGTAGAGCACGCTCCAGCACGGCACGAATAAGGGAGTTCGACTCCTGCATTCTCCGCTGCATCTAAGATGTAAACGTCATCAGGGGCTTCAAACTCGTCCTCTTTTCCATCTGGTCCAATTAGCTTAACCTTGTAAGCAGCCATGGCAGTTGTTCTATATGAAGTGGATGACTTCAAGCCAAAAGAACTGGAGACACTTCTCATGGACCCGAAAGAGGAAGGGCACTTCACTATGGTAGCACTGGTCGATTGGACGCGGCTTGCCGGTTGAAACATGCATAGCGGAGAAACATTCACAGTTGAGATGGATGCCATTATTTCCCTGAAAATAAATCGATATAATAGAATTAATATTAACAGAATAAAATGGTTGTTTTATTATACAAAGCACAACAAGAGCCAATAGATTATATATAATCATGAATAAAATATTGTAAACCCAATTCAACCCTTAATATCCACAACTAATCTTATGCCTAAACCTATCAGGTTAGCTATAAGTGTCGGTTGGTGTTAAGAGATATAAAACTAATCTTGTGCCTAAACCTATCAGGTTAGCTATAAGTGTTAGTTGGTGTTAGAGATATAAAACTAATCTTGTGCCTAAACCTATCAGGTTAGCTATAAGTGTTGGTTGGTAACAGAATTCCAATTGTAACTCACTACTTCCAAATCATCGCAAGACAATTTCTTAGAAGCATCGGAAAATTGATTTATATATTCATGCCATACAATTATTACAATGTCGTATCAGATTCACACATGTTCAACATGCAAACTTGAACAATAACTTTTGACACTTATTCTTTTGAAAAAGAAACTTAATTACTGAAGAGGGCGAGAAGTGTTTATTGATTTACACCCTTAGATCTGAAAAAAGCAGAATGTGGCCACATTCCCACAGTAGCAGTTAATTCCAAGCATTTATTGTTTCGCTAGCCAGGTCTTAGTTTCTAACACTTTGCTTATTTCAAGGGGTTGGGTAGCTTAACTGGTTTGAGCTAAGGGTTAAAGAACCAGAATTCAAACTTTGGTGAAGAAAAAAATACTAGTAAAAACCTTCAACTCTCATCTGCATGCTTGCAGATATATAAAACCAAAAAAGCTTTTAATTTACCATAATAGTGGCTAAATGTAATGTAGTTAAGTAAGAAAAAGACTTTAATCCTAAAACAAGCCGTAAACTAATTTAATATACCAATGTTGTTGAAAATGTTGAACAAATTTATGCCATAAAAGTTTACAAAGAATGAAATTGGTTCCATTCCTGTTTTATAAATGGCTATTGTTTTATGGAGCTGTATGAGAAGAAGCAAGATTGTAACTCTCTGCTCTTCACTCGAAGCTCCAAGGTTACAATCCAAACATCCTAACTAACAAAATAACTAATCTTATGCTAGGAGAATATTCTAATGACAAATTGCTGCTCATAAAAGAAAAACTCTTTCATAACCAGTCCTAAATACATACTCTAAGACACCACTCAATTGACTCCTACGAAAACACTGATGTAGACACAGAACACCAATTGCAACACAAAGCACCAATAATAATTCTCAATTGCCTCCTACAAAACACAGATGTAGACACTGAACACCGATCACAACACAAAGCACCAATAATAATTCTCAATTGCCCCTACGAAACATGGATGTAGACACGACACAAACACCGATCACAACACAGAGCACCAATAATAATTTTTTTTTAAATGAAAGTAATGGAAGTAACCACGCGAGTTGGGGCTCTGTGTCGAACATATTGATGTTCGAAAGACACATGTCCAACGCAGAACACCGGATCCGCACCTCACCGGCACACCTTCAATGTGTCTTTGCAGGGAAATCTCCAACGAGATCAAAATCCCAGCCAAACACAATAGCAAAAAAACGAACAAAAAAAAACATACAATAAGCACAAAATGACAAAAACCCTAGAGTTGTCAAATCAAACCCCAAAACCCCCCATTAAAGGGGTTTTTGTTATAAAGAAAAGAGATTTCTTCGTTAGTTTCAAGAATAATTAGCAATATCCAAGTTCCTAAAGGATATAATGAATAACTGAAGATACTATTTGGTAGAAAACTATGAGATTCATGAAAAACATATGAAAAAAGATAAACCCTGATCAAGGTTTGATCTAATGAAGAACTATAACTAGTTGAGATAAATTGCAGAGTATACTAATAATAATCTATATTAAACAGAAAATAATGGTTAAGAAAAAGTGAGGATGATTGAAGAGCTTACAGAGGAGGAGAAGATGGTGGTGGCGCTGGTTAGAGATGGAAGCGGAAAAAACGATGTGAGTGTTAACGAAGTGAGAGAGAGAGTGAGGGTTTTAGGTTCCAATTATTTTATTTATATTTATATTATTAATTTTAATTTATTGGGCGTAATAAAATAATAATAATATAGTTGTTGTTGTTGAAAGTTGAAATGAAGGAATATGTTTAACCGACTCACCCACAGATTCGCTATTCGCCGCCCAACCAAACCCACCAACTCATGTCCTTCACTTTTTTTTTTTTTTTTTTTTTTTTACTTTTCTATTTTGTCAATTACTATGGTGCCTTTTTGCCCTATTTTTTTTAATGTGTAAAAAAAAGCTACTTTGAATATTAATTTAGAGAAAATTTCGATTCATATCCCTTAATCTCTTAATTATATGGCGAAATTTCAATTATTTTTCCTGATTCCGTAGATACATATTTGAAAGTACCTTTTAATTTAAATATTTTGGTTTTTTCCGTAGGTATATCTACGGAACATGTTAAAAATAGAGTGTTTTGTAGATGTACTTACGGAACCTTATGTTATATTTTAAATCAGTATTATTTCACTTCAATATTTTTAACAAAAATGAAACATCAAATTATAGTACATCAAAGTAGTGTAATTTAAAGGCAATAGAATATAGTACAACAAAAGAGTACATCGTATAGATCATCCAAATAGTGTCAAATACATAATCAAAATAAAGTGCAAAAATGTAATCAAAATACAAACATCAATAAAATCACAAGCATCACTACTGTGTGTGTCAGACAACATCCTCCACCACTCCTCTGTCTCTAGCCCCGCCTCTGTGACCACCACGTCGTCTGTTGGCTACTCTGTCTCTACCGTCAAGTGCCTCACCTGTCTTAGTACAATGTTGACGGTACAAAAATGCTTCATATTCCACTATAATGATAGCATCTAGTATACACCTGTGATCAGACCCCTCAGAAAAGAAACAATCAACAATGACTGCCCGCGCCATGTCAAGTATCTCACGGCAGCGAGGAAGAACATCTTCAGTGTGGTCCAACTGAGATTGATAAGTCTGCACGATCTCCTCATGGGCTGGTCTGAGTGGTGATCCCACTGCAATGGCTATCATGCAAGGGTGTGGCACCGTGAAGTACCAAGTGATGTACCTGTCGGCGCAGCTCCAGTCTATCTCAAATCTCGTCGCCCGAACCTCATCAGGAACCATGTGATTCTCCTAGTATGGAAAGACCTCATCTATCTGCCAACGGGTAATGACGATAGGAGTGAAGACAGAAGGGTGGCGAGGTATCGTTTGACAGTAGCCGAACTACCGCATAACGCGCTCTGGAAGATAACGAACAATGATGGTCAAATTGGCAGCCAACCATCTGAAATATAGGGTGAAGGTTGAGAAAAACACTTAGAATGGGGGGTTGAATAAGTGATTCTTTTAACAACTTGAATGAAAGACGAACAGAACACAGTTATTTTTATCCTGGTTCACCTTCTCAATAAGGTTACCTCCAGTCCACCCTCAACAAGGTGATTTGCCTCTCTCAACGAGGACTTAATCCACTATAATCAGAACCTGATTACACTTGCACGACCAACTGTCGTGACTCACAATACAGTGCACGAGCCAAACTGCTGGTGACTAACAATCCTGCACAAACCAACTGTTTATGACTAACCAACTTCTAAGACTCAACTAGTCCTAGACTTCTTGAGACTTTTGACCCAACCGGTCTCTCAAGGACTCAATTATCACGTAACTTCTGGTGACAGTGTATAGTATTGCTTCTAGAAAGTTGTAATCACAACTGTGATATTTCACTAAGATTAAGTACAAAATAATGAACTCAGAGGATGAATATGAAAGTTTGCTTTAGCGAGTTTTTCTTCACACTTGATGATTTTTCAGAGTAATGATGTTCACATGTGTGTGATCGGTCACCAATTTTACTTACTTTCCATCGATTATTTAGTAAGAAATCGCTCATTCCGGTAACATCATGGTTTAGTTTTCAATCGCTTTATTTAGTTTTCTTCACATTTTGCAAATGAGTTCTTGTTTATTTTTATTGCTAATTAGATGCTTTTAAGACTTGTTTTGGTAGTGTTTATTGATTTCAGGAAATAGGAAAGTTTCTAAGAGAATTAGAACAAGAGTGGAAGACAATGTGGACAGCCAGTGTCGTTTGACGCGGCCAGTGTCATTTGACACGGGCGGAAGCTGAAGAAGAATGGCATGGGCAGAAGCTGACACGGGCAGCCAGTGTCATTTGACACGGCCAGTGTCATTTGACACGGCCAGAAGTTGAAGAAGAGTACATGGGCAGAAGCTGACATGGGCAGCCCGTGTCATTTGACACGGCCGTGTCAGCGTGGACGTGAGTCATTGGAGCTTTTTGCTGATTTTTCACTTTGGACTCATTAAGGGCAATTTTGTCATTCTGCACCAGATGGAAACATAGTATCACTACTTAAACCTATTTTTCATGGGAAGAGGGCATCTTTTGGCAATTGAATTTTTATTTTCACGTACAATTTGGGAGAAGAGCAGATACATGCAATTGTTGGGAAAACGGAGATCTCTCAACCGCGGAAGCTATTGAAGATCAAAGTCATCCTAATTATATTGTAATGATTTTCTCTTTCACTATGTTTGTTTTTAATTTCATGAACATGAGAGGCTAAACCCCCCAATGCTAGGGGGGGTGTCCCTGATTTCCTATTGTAATGACAATTTGCTTATTTTATTAGTAATTTCATGACTTTTTCACTATCATCTTTTTATATAGTGTTCTTAATGCAAACCATTATTGGAAAATAAGGTTTTGATTTATGGTTAATGTTAGGTTGGAAAACCAAGGTTAATGCTTTTGTATAAAAATATAAATCTGTATAATCAAGGAATTGAGATATATATTTGTAGCCGTAAGTTTTCTGTTGAAACAAAGAGATTAGTATTCTTATTATACCACGAAGGAATTTGGGTATAAAAGAAATATTAAATGATTTTCTTTAAAGGAATTTTGGAAAGTCTCACTCAAAATTTGGTGATGATATGAATTAGTGATGATCTGGCTAATTTTAAGAGTATTGTTATTATAAGGAATTTCATACACAATCCCCTAGCATTACTTTCTTATTTGTCTAATACAAGTTTATTTAGTTGTTATTTTTTTTATTCATATTTTATAATTTTGCAAACAACATTGAAACAAACCAAGGAGTTTTTGTTCAATTGAATTTGTTAAAACACTTAAATTTCTACGCAGTCCTCAAGAGATCGACACTGGGGATAACCCCAATTATTACTACATCGAGAAAATAGTGCACTTGCTATAATTTTCCAATCAAGTTTTTGGCGCCGTTGCCGGGGACTGCCAAAATAAAAGTGATTAATTATTCAATTGAAATTTTGTTGCTCTGCAACCAAAATTTTATTTTCTGCATTCCTATTTATTTGTTGAAGTTTTGTTCCTAACTAACTATCGTCTAATCTTTTTATGCGAGGTAAGACCTCAGCTGAATTTCTTTTTGACGCAGAACCTGAAAGATCATTGCGAGCAAGACTCCGGAAGATTAGACAAGAAAGACTAGCGGCAAACGAAGAAATACCCATAGTTTCGGAATCTGAAAACGAAGAGACACAATCTATTCCTTTTGAGCAGTCAGATTCAGAATCTGAAACTATGGCGGCTGACCCACCTCCCGTTGAAAGACTTTTAGGTGATTATGGAGGAGCGAATGCACCACTTGGCCGGATGACAATAGTTAATCAACCGGTCAACGTCGACCACTTTCAGTTGCATCCTTCAACTATCCGACAACTCGAAAGAAGACCTTTCTCTGGAAAAATCAATGAAGATGCAAATAAGCATCTACAGAGATTTCTGACCATGACTACTTCCCTAAAAATTGAGGGGCATTCTGAAGAAGCCAAAAAGTTAGTGATGTTTCCATTTACACTATCAGAGGATGCTGAAGAGTGGTTCTACTCTTTACCTGCTGGGAGCATTACTACTTGGCAGCAAATGGAGACTACTTTCCTCAACGAGTATTTTCCCGCATCTGTGTACATCCGCAAGAGGTACGACATAGTTAATTTTAAACAGAAGGAAGGGGAGTCACTTGGGGAGGCTTATAAAAGGTACAAAAGATTGTTGGTTGCGTGTCCTACACACAATATGGATGCAACTGAACAAATGCAAAATTTCGTGAATGGCCTAAGAATTAAGACTAAGCAACTCATCGACACAGCTGCTGGTGGCTCAACAAATTTTACAACAGCCACTGGTATTAAGAAGATTATAGAAGCCATTGCTGCAAATGAACACTTGGAGTTATATGACCGTAGTGTGCGCCAACCAGAAGGAATCATCGATCTGAAGTTGGCAAATCAAGTGGTTAAGATGGAGGATCAAATTACAACTGAAGTAGAAAGAAGACTGAAGAAGATAGCCCTGGATACTCAAACGGTAGCACAGGTTCAACCAATTCAACCGATTCAAGCAGTGAATTGTGAAATTTGTGGGGGACCTCATTTTGCTATACATTGTGTTGCAACCGCACAACAAGTAGAAGAGATCAATTTTCTGAAGCAAAATAATCCTTACTCAAATACTTACAATCCGGGATGGAAAAATCACCCGAATTTTTCTTGGAAAGATCAACAAGGGAATGACCAAAAGCAAGGGATCGTACCATACCAACCTCAGCAACAACAGTATCGGCCACCACAGCAGCAACCATATCAACAACCTCCACAACAACAATTCCAACAACAGGTACCCAGAAAAGCAGATTGGGAACTTGCCATTGAAAAGATGGCCGCTCAAAGCTCCCAATTCCAAGAAGAAACAAGGAGTAATTTTCGAAACACGGGTGCATCCATCAAAAATCTTGAGGTTCAGATGAGTCAGATAGCACAACAACTCGCTAATGCTCAACCACAAGGTGCCTTACCAAGTGCAACTGTTACAAACCCAAGGGAGCATCAGAATGTGAATGTCATCTCAACAAGAAGTCAGAGGAGATCAAAACCAGAAGAAAAAAATGAAATCGAGTATGATGATATCATCGAAGTAGATATTGAAGTGCATGAAAATAAGAAAGTGCCAGAGGAGGTGATACAACATGTGAAGCCAACTGAAGAGAGAAGGAAAAAAGAGCCGACACCATTGATTAAGTTGCCGTATCCTTCTCGAGTAGCAAAGAAGGACCAAAAAGAGAAAGACTTGGAGAAGTTTGCCACATACTTCAAAAAGTTAGAGATCAATATTCCATTCTTTGATGCACTCGAGAAGATGCCAATGTACAGGAAATTCATGAAGGAAGTGATATCTAAAAAGAAACCAACAAGGGGTGAAGGGGTAGTTAAGAAGGAGAAATGTTGTGCAATCTCACCAGAGAAGAGAATACCAATCAAGCAGAAAGATCCTGGATCAGTTGCAATACCGTGCACGATAAAAAACAGAACTTTCATGAAGGTTCTAATTGATTCGGGTGCTAGTGTGAGCTTAATGCCATTATCTATCTTCAAAAAGCTCGGTATTGAAAAGGTGAATGAAAGAGGAACAGAGTTGAAATTTGCAGATCACACCATGAAGAGGTCATATGGGGTGGCAGAAGATGTATTGGTAGAAATTGACAAATTTGTTTTTCCAGTTGATTTTGAAATAATGGATATCCCTGAAGATGAAGAGACCCCTATTATTCTGGGTCGACCTTTCTTGCGCACTAGTTGGTGCAATTTTGATATTGAAAAAGGTACTCTGACTTTGAAATCTTTTGATGAAGAAATAACTCTGAAAGTGTTAGACACCAAGAAGCAAGGTGAAAGTGGAGATAATCAATCTTCAGTTGGAATGATCCACATAGTAGGCAAAAGCAAAAGATCGGAACCAACCCCAAAAAGGGTCTCAAGCATAATCTCTCAGGTGGCAACATCTCATATAAAAACTCCAAAGTCCAATAAAGAAATCAAGGAAAGAAAGAAAAGGGAACATCAAGACAAGGAGATGGAAGTTGAAAGTGACTTGAAGCAAAAAGTGGTCCATCCTTTAAATCTAGATGAGTTCTGGGTTGCGGAAAGGACAAGCAACATGGTGTGGAAGAGGAAGTATCCCCCATAATAGAAGGGAATGGACCGTCGAGCCATGCGACGTTAAACGAAGCGCTTTGTGGAAGGCAACCCACAGTTTTCATAATGCAGTTTACTTTTTGTTTTGTTGTCAGAAAATAAAAAAGTGGGTCTCTCTGGTGAAAGCTAGGAAGCGGCAGCCGGAGTCGCAATACCCTCTGTGAGTTCACCCTCGCTATCTCGAATTTAAACATTGAGGTCAATGTTTGGTTCAAGTGTGGGGAGGTTTTTATTGCATTCAGTTTTTAGATTCGGTTATTTGTGTTTGTTCCTAGTAATTCTATGCTATTATGTCTACCATGTGTTACAGATTGATGTGATTTACCGGATGGTTGATGGAGTGGTAGTAAAAGGATGAAAGATCCAACCCAAGCTTGCACCTTAGGCATCCCTGGAAGTTGATACAACCAAAAATTATTGTGGGACGCAACTTAACAACACCGGACTGAGATTGAAAGTTGGCATACACGAACCGAAAAAGAAGCAACATCACACAAGAAATACTATGGATCTTGTAAGCTATGCCCAACAATGCGAGAGCTCAAAAAAGCCAAATATGCATCATCATGAGAGAATAGTCAGGTATGACTTTACCACTTTGAATTTGCGTATGTTCTACTCATATGACACTACACATTGACACACACTGAGGCACGTTGTTTGTGTTAACATTGAGCCTTTCCAGCCACCCTGTATTATGTTTATCCTTTGCAAACCCCTTTGAGCCTGTATCCTTTGTTTGTGTTAACCACATCTATTAACCCTTGGCCAAAAAGAAAAAAAAAATCTTTAAATTCAATTTCTTTTCCTACCCTGCTCAGCATAAGTGTTTGATGTTGTTGTTAAATCAGTGCAAAATCATAGGTTTGGGGTAGTACGCCTAAAACAAAGGCGAGTGCGAAAAAAAATATATGTGTTGAAAAAAAAAAGAGAAGAAAAAGTGTTGAGACATCAAAATGCATATGAAAAAAAAGAGAGAGGAATTGGAATTAGCACTCGCCAAAGCATACGCTCAAAGCAACAATTGAGTGAAGAAAAAGAGTAGAAATGGTGTGATTGAATCCCATGATGTTAAACGAAGCACTAAAACAAGAACAACAACACGAATGTTGAGCCTACACCCCTTGCATATCCTATTCCTTGTTTATCCCACCTGTCCTAAGCCCCGTTTCAACCCAAAGACCTCAAAAAGTGTGTGCAAAGTGTTTGTGTATGAAAGTAGAATATATTCGAATTTAAAAGTTGGTATTACATATTATGAACTTGTGAGTGAATTTTTATTCTGAACCCCGAGAGAATTGGTGAGATGTGTGATAAAGCTTACAGGTGAAGTGGTAATTTGATGTGATAGTGAAGCGGGCGATTCGGGTTGTGAAATCGACAAGATTGACCGGAATGGTGAAAGTTGAGTTGCGAAAAGCACGGTTGTATTGTGGTAAGCTTAATTCAGGGGTGACCTCAGTTTTGTCTATTCATGCATTGCGTGAGGACAAGCAATGAGATAAGTTTGGGGTTGTGATCGGTCACCAATTTTACTTACTTTCCATCGATTATTTAGTAAGAAATCGCTCATTCCGGTAACATCATGGTTTAGTTTTCAATCGCTTTATTTAGTTTTCTTCACATTTTGCAAATGAGTTCTTGTTTATTTTTATTGCTAATTAGATGCTTTTAAGACTTGTTTTGGTAGTGTTTATTGATTTCAGGAAATAGGAAAGTTTCTAAGAGAATTAGAACAAGAGTGGAAGACAATGTGGACAGCCAGTGTCGTTTGACGCGGCCAGTGTCATTTGACACGGGCAGAAGCTGAAGAAGAATGGCATGGGCAGAAGCTGACACGGGCAGCCAGTGTCATTTGACACGGCCAGTGTCATTTGACACGGCCAGTGTCATTTGACACGGCCAGTGTCATTTGACACGGCCAGAAGCTGAAGAAGAGTACATGGGCAGAAGCTGACACGGGCAGCCCGTGTCATTTGACACGGCCGTGTCAGCGTGGACGTGAGTCATTGGAGCTTTTTGCTGATTTTTCACTTTGGACTCATTAAGGGCAATTTTGTCATTCTGCACCAGATGGAAACATAGTATCACTACTTAAACCTATTTTTCATGGGAAGAGGGCATCTTTTGGCAATTGAATTTTTATTTTCACGTACAATTTGGGAGAAGAGCAGATACATGCAATTGTTGGGAAAACGGAGATCTCTCAACCGCGGAAGCTATTGAAGATCAAAGTCATCCTAATTATATTGTAATGATTTTCTCTTTCACTATGTTTGTTTTTAATTTCATGAACATGAGAGGCTAAACCCCCCAATGCTAGGGGGGGTGTCCCTGATTTCCTATTGTAATGACAATTTGCTTATTTTATTAGTAATTTCATGACTTTTTCACTATCATCTTTTTATATAGTGTTCTTAATGCAAACCATTATTGGAAAATAAGGTTTTGATTTATGGTTAATGTTAGGTTGGAAAACCAAGGTTAATGCTTTTGTATAAAAATATAAATCTGTATAATCAAGGAATTGAGATATATATTTGTAACCGTAAGTTTTCTGTTGAAACAAAGAGATTAGTATTCTTATTATACCACGAAGGAATTTGGGTATAAAAGAAATATTAAATGATTTTCTTTAAAGGAATTTTGGAAAGTCTCACTCAAAATTTGGTGATGATATGAATTAGTGATGATCTGGCTAATTTTAAGAGTATTGTTATTATAAGGAATTTCATACACAATCCCCTAGCATTACTTTCTTATTTGTCTAATACAAGTTTATTTAGTTGTTATTTTTTTTATTCATATTTTATAATTTTGCAAACAACATTGAAACAAACCAAGGAGTTTTTGTTCAACTGAATTTGTTAAAACACTTAAGTTTCTACGCAGTCCTCAAGAGATCGACACTGGGGATAACCCCAATTATTACTACATCGAGAAAATAGTGCACTTGCTATAATTTTCCGATCAGTGTGATTATTTTTTTATATTCAAGAGATCATGAGTATATATAGCCTTAAGATTTTTGCCCGTTAACTTCAGCTCCTTTTTCGCAACATTAAATGGTTTGTGTGTTGTCCTAACCTTTGTTTTCTTCCAAGGATTTACATGTGGATAGCTTCTTCAATCAGCCTTGGGAATTGCACTTTTTGAGTGTTGCATCCGTTTTATTAATGATTATGTCTTTAAAGGTATATTTTGAATCAGTCTTTGTGATCTTTTGTTCGGCTTTGTATTTCAACTTCTGTTGTAGTTGTATATTTTGAATCAGTCTTCGTGATCTTCTGTTCAACTTTGTATTTCAGCTTCTGTTGTAGATGTATTCACAATGGTTTGGTGCAATATCAGAATTTGCCTTGAAGACTTGAGTATCTCTTGCATTTATCCAGCTTTAGATAAATTCCAAGTTTTGATTGTGCCGGTATTGATACATCTTCAGAAATCAGAAATATATAATTAGAGTACCATGTTTGCTTATACAAAATTTATTTGTTTGTTATCATCAAAACACTAAAATATGATTAGAACCAAACTTTCTTCTAACAATCTCCCCCTTTTTGAAGATGACAAAACATTTACGTTCTGTTCAGAAATTTTGTATATGAGAGAAACATCCCCCCCCCCCTGAGATGTGTAATTTCCCCCTGAAATAAATATTTAGAGGGAAAAAATATAATAGATAACTTCCCTGAATAATTTTCTCTTTGACTTGATTCTTTAGAAGATTGATGGATGTGGCTATGCATACGCGCATCTTCACAGAATTTCTAAGAATATATATTCCTGCATTCTTTTTAACAATAGAAACTTCTGGTACACAAGTTAAAGAAGATTTATCTTTGATTTGTAGGACTTGTCCAGATAATATATGTTTTGTTCAAATTTTCATAAGATTCAAAATTTCTAAGGTTGTAATTAAATTCTTTGTTTCTTAATCTCCCCCTTTTTGTCATAATCAAAAAAGTGTATGAAGTTGTATGAGAATGTATGAGTTATTTTAGTCAGGTAGGACTGTTATAAGCATTAAAAGATCATATTATCCCAGACAGAAACAATAAAACAAAGAAAGCATTCATTGATCAGAAAATAATGGATACATACTTCAAGATACTAAGACACAGACTCCTAGTAGCTATATTCATAATATCCTCCATGAAAGAAGAAGCGATCACAACGCTCAGCATACAGTGCTTCCCTCTTGTTCGGAAGTTCTGAAGTGCGAAGTGTGTTCACTATTCCTGCAGATTCAAAACAAGCTGACAGGACTCTTCCATAGAGTATGAAGAATTCTTGACCACACTTGAAAGCTATTAGAGACTCTCTCAAGTGTCCAAAGATGATCGCAGCAAGGTTTATTGGTTTATTTGATTCCATGCGATTGATCAAGAACCTATCTCTAGCATACAGGATTTTATGGAATTTTCCTCTAGGAATGAGGTTTGAAAGAATCATTCTAAACCAGACTTGTTTGGATGAAAAGAGGTAAAAGGGGTTATTTCTGAGATGACGATCTAGTCTACTCAAGTCGTTTGGAATGACAAATGCATTAGCATAGTCAAAGACGGTGAGACATGCAGCATTATTCCTGGCTAGACATCCAATTACTTCAACAATGGGTGCTTTAGAGATTACGAATTGAATTCCATGAATGAAGGAAGTAATACTCAGGTTATCTTTACTGACTGAAGCATTAACCCAAAAAATTTTGACAAGGTTTGGAAGAACATAACCATTTAGGAGAGAAATGTAGGATTCCCATCCTTGTTTATGACAGAGGTTGATGTAATAGTTGTCTCTTTTGGCTAACCATAAGTTTTGTTCTTTTATGACAGTGAGTGTAACACCTCAATTCTACCCAAAGCATTTAGGCAAGAAAATATCAAAGTATTAAAATTTCATTCAACACAATTAGGATGTTACACTAAGTAACCAAACAAACACCTAGAAAACAAACGGACATCAGCGATGCCAAAAGCATACACACCTGCCAATAAAACGATACATAACACACGGAAGATGTGAACATATATATATATATATGTACATATAGCTCTCACTCTCAAAGAGGAGTTTTCCAAAATAAAGTGTTTACAATACACAATGGCACGTTATCACATATACATGTTCAAAAGAGTCATATACAAATAAATAACAACAGACTCCCGACTACCCAGTGTTACATATCAGAGCGACCAACAAGACCAACTGGAGAACTACCTCTTCCAAAAGACTCCCAAAGCGGCTAATCTGCAGGATGCCACTCAAGCATCAAATCAGCAGAAGGGTGAGAATATAATTCATAATGAAAAGCATGACAAATATAGTAATGCCAACAAGTATCATCAAGAATCATACAACAAGGTAATCCACTCATTTAACCACAATCGATATACAAGTAATGCGACACATGAATGATAACATAAATTATAAGGACAGACAATGGTGAATGAGACTCGACTATGCATATGCATGTGGTACCAAATCCGGAGTAAAACTCCTCCTTGTCATTATGACAAATACACCTGCCGAGCATTATGCTGGGACTTTATTCCACTCAGGAAGCCCGCAGGCTGTCGTCATCGAGCATATAGCTCCCACTGATGACCTCTTGCCACTCAGGCTAATATACCGTTACCGAGCATTAAGCTCCTACTGGTAACCAATGCCCGCAGGCCATCTGTTAACAGCATTCCGCCATTAACGTATTGAAATGTTATGCTGTGCAAATATATGACTCTATTACACGACAACAACATCATCAACAATATAACACGATCATACACTCACGTTACATCGTTTATATTCTATCCAAAAGGATACATCACCAATTAATAACATCGTTATCAATTACATCACACCATAATTACCACACAAGCATAAATAAGCACACAGCACACATTCACCGTCAAAACATACTGGCCACGTCGGCATAAATGATCGCATAACACACTTATACACATTAAATTTATATTGGCCATCGGCCCACAACTTCATCAATACATCATCAACAAGTTGTAATAACAACAATTCAACAATGATAATACATCATTCTCATAACAACAATTACTTGCCATAAGGCCACACATCATATTAATAACAAACAACCAAACATCGTCACATATCAAGAATGAACATTCATTAATACATAACACATCATCATGATTTATCATGCACTAGTTCACAAAACCATTTATGAAAATCAACCAACCACTACTACATCCTACATCATCATATAGAGCATGGAAATAGCTTCCAAACGTTTCAAACGACACATAAAACGAATACCCGAGTTAAAAGATACGACTTTTCAAAGTTTGTAAAGCATAAACATACTTCATATGTTAACCCTACTTAGTTCTATCACTAAATCCTAATAAAAATAATAGGATACTACATCCTATTGAAGGATAGAAAAACACTTAGAAAGGGGGGGGGTTTGAATAAGTGTAGCTTTAAAACTTGACAGATAAAAATAAATTGCACAGTTATTTTTATCCTGGTTCGTTGTTAACTAAACTACTCCAGTCCACCCCCGCAGAGATGATTTACCTCAACTGAGGATTTAATCCACTAATCGCACGGATTACAATGGTTTTCCACTTAGTCAGCAACTAAGTCTTCCAGAGTCTTCTGATCACACACTGATCACTCCAGGAACAACTGCTTAGATACCCTCTAAGACTTTCTAGAGTATTCTGATCCACACGATCACTCTAGTTACAACCTGCTTAGATAACCTCTAAGACTTCCTAGAGTATTCTGATCCACACGATCACTCTAGTTCCTTACAACTTAATGTAATCAATTCTAAGAGTATTACAATTGCTTCTTAAAAGCTATAATCACAAACTGTGATATTTCTCTTAACGTTTAAGCTTAATCTCACTAATATATTACAACAGCAATGTAGTGAGCTTTGATGAAGATGAAGATTCTGAGCTTTGAATAGAACAGAGTATCAGCAAGTTAATATGAGTTGTTTTGTGCAGAATCGTTAACCTTGCTTCTCATCAGAACTTCATATTTATAGGCGTTGGAGAAGATGACCGTTGAGTGCATTTAATGCTTTGCGTGTTCCGTACAGCATCGCATTTAATGTTATGCGCTTTTGTCAACTACCTCGAGCCTTGTTCACGCTGTGTCTACTGACGTTGCCTATAATAGCTTTTAACGTTCCTTTTGTCAGTCAGCGTAGCTTGCCACTTGTACTTCCTTCTGATCTGATGTTTGTGAATACAACGTTTGAATATCATCATAGTCAAACAGCTTGGTGCAAAGCATCTTCTGATCTTCTGACCTTGAAGTGCTTCTGTGCGTGATACCATCAGAACTTCAGTGCTTCTGATCTCATGTTCTTCTGATGCTTCCATAGACCCATGTTCTGATTCTGCTTCGACCATCTTCTGATGTCTTGCCAGACCATGTTCTGATGTTGCATGCTGAACCCTTTGAGACAAAGCTTCTGAGCGCTGAATTATGCATACTCTTTATATATTTCCTGAAAAGGAAATTGCATTGGATTAGAGTACCATATTATCTTAAGCAAAATTCATATTATTGTTATCATCAAAACTAAGATAATTGATCAGAACAAATCTTGTTCTAACAATCTCCCCCTTTTTGATGATGACAAAAACATATATAAATGATATGAATTTGCGATCAGAAAGAGCAGACGGCAAAAGACAAATTACACAGCTATAGCATAAGCATATGAATATGTCTCCCCCTGAGATTAACAATCTCCCCCTGAGATAAATAATCTCCCCCTGAAATAAATACTCGAAGAACTTTAATAAAAGACTTCCGTGATTATTTCGGTAGAGACGATCACATAAGCTTCTGTCTTCAGAGAATTCATAGCTTCTGACTTCTGCTTCCATTGGACAGCTTCAGAACTAGAATTTCTTTAGATCCCTAGAACACTCACAGCTTCTGATTCCTGCTTCCATCTAGGACAGCTTCAGAACTTGAATTTCTTTGATCTTCTGAACATTCACAGCTTCTGATTTCTGCTTCCATCTAGGACAGCTTCAGAACTTGAATTTCTTTGATCTTCAGAACATTCACAGCTTCTGATTTCTGCTTCCATTTAGGATAGCTTCAGAACTTGAGTTTTCTACCAACATCACTTCATGCTAGATTTGTATCAGAACATTGTTGAATGTACCAGAGCATCATCAGAGCATCTCTACATCCTGAAATGTTACAGAACAAAAACTAAACGACAAAAGTCAGCATGAACGAGTCAGAACATAAAATGTATATTCGAACACATGATATGTATTAGAGCCATTTAGGCTAAAATAATGTATCAGAGCAAATAGAATTTTGTCAAAGCAAATAGACAAATATGGATCAAATTCTATTATCAGTGCTTCTGATTCATTCTTCTTTCTTGCTTCTGATTTCTGAAGCTTGACAGCACTTAGCTTGCTTCAGTTTCCATGAGTTTATTCTTTTTACAGAATAACACTTCTTATGGTTTTGCTTCTTGTGTTTGCTTTGAAGATTCTCTTCACTTCTTTATACCTGCAAAACACTTAAACCATATAGAACTTGCAGTTCTTGTTAGTAAATGTGTGGGAGCTATACCCAGCAACTGATAGATTAATCAAATCATTTATCATTTATCTTCTCCCCCTTTTTGTCATAACATCAAAAAGAATATTTCAAAAGATTCAGATGCATAAAACGACAAATAAAATCACTTGAGTGTAAAACAGAGAAACTTTTCATTGATAATCAAAAGATATTACATGAGAAGATTTTTAACAAGCAGATGCAACAGGGAAAGAAAACTACTAAGACCAAAGACTAAGACCCTAGCTAAGACAAAATCTGTGCCAACATGTCTTGAACCCTGTCATTAGTTGCAGTTTTCCTTGCCATGAAGGAGTGAAACGCATCATTGACTGCTTCTTGGGCTTCCAGGCGAGGGGTCAGGGAGACTTGGTTCTGATGCAGATCTTCCACGATCTTTATCAGAGACAACATTCTCAGCAGGTGAAAATGAAGAGATTTCTTTGGAATGGGTTGAGGGAGAGGAAAGGTTAGATGAGGAGGAAGTTGAGTCTTGAAGGTAAAAAGATGAGGAAGAAGATGGAGATGATGGAGGGCTTTTACCAGGGGGTTGAAACACACGTCTAGAATAGTTTCCAGATAACTTTGCTTCGAATGGATTCACCTTGAGAGGGTCATAGGTGATCTTTATCTTTTTGGGTTTGGAAGAAGATGTTTCAACAGCTTTTCTCTTTTTGTTTTGATCATTTTCATGGTTTCCTGGGCTTGATGAAGAGTTCATGATGGATTTGCAGATAATGAACAGCTAGGGTTTGATATGAATGCAAAAAGATAGAGAAGGAAAACAACGACAGAGTGTAATAGAGAAAATATAAGAGGGAAGGAGAAGCGTTTGAAGAGTATTTAAAATGAAACAAATGATGGATAGCATTTAATGTTAAGTGACATGAGGAGAGATAATAAAGACAAATGAGATGACTAGCACAGTTACCTATGGTCGGCGTCCCTTCAACTGCACGCGCGCTTATCCATGAACAGTAACGACAGGTTTACCATCCCGAGATAAAACGTTACAGCTGTTTTGCTTTAAAAGAGGTTCTGAATCAACTTAGACAATGAAACGTTAGTAATAACCGAATCATTATTTCTAAAAGATTTCAATCAGAACTTCTGATAATAAAAAAAATCCACATTCATTTCAGAAGATACTCATACGTAAGAACTTCTCATCTTCTCATTCTGGGCATAAATCCATACTGATGTTCTTCAGAATGAACTTAAACCTATCTTCAGCCAGGGGTTTTGTAAAGATATCAGCCCATTGATGGTCTGTATCAACAAAGTTTAAAGATATAACACCCTTCTGAACATAGTCCCTTATGAAATGATGTTTAATCTCAATATGTTTAGCCTTTGAATGAAGAATAGGATTCTTAGATAAACATATAGCAGAAGTATTATCACAGAATATAGGAATGTTACTCTCATATATCTGATAATCTTCTAACTGACTCTTCATCCAGAGCATCTGTGTACTGCAACCAGCAGCAGCGACATATTCTGCTTCTGTTGTTGATAGAGCAATAGTTGCTTGCTTCTTGCTATACCAGGAGATCAAATGACTTCCAAGAAATTGGCAACTTCCTGGAGTACTCTTTCTTTCAATTCTGTCTCCAGCATAGTCAGCATCGCAGAATCCTACTAAGTTGTATTCTTTAGATTTTCTGTAAACTAAGCCAACATTAGTAGTACCTTTCAGATACCTTAGAATTCTCTTAACAGCAGTTAAATGAGATTCTCTAGGATCTGATTGGAATCTAGCACACAAACAAACACTGAACAGAATGTCAGGTCTAGAAGCAGTCAAATATAGAAGAGATCCAATCATACCTCTGTATAACTTCTGATCTACCTTCTTACTTACCTCATCCTTACCTAGGATGCATGTTGGATGCATAGGAGTTTTGGCTTCTTTGCAGTCTAGAAGATTAAACTTCTTCAGAAGTTCCTTCACATACTTGGTTTGGTGAACATATGTTCCTTCTGGTGTTTGATTTATTTGTATTCCAAGGAAATACTTGAGTTCTCCCATCATGCTCATTTCAAACTCAGCCTGCATAGACTCAGCAAACTCCTTTCCAAGTGTAGCATTAGATGTTCCAAAAATAATATCATCTACATATATTTGACAAATTAAAATATCCCTTTTAAAGGTTTTACAAAAGAGAGTAGTGTCCACTTTTCCTCTAGTGAAACCATTATCCAGAAGGAAAGAACTTAAGCGTTCATACCAAGCTCTGGGAGCTTGTTTCAATCCATACAACGATTTCTTTAATTTAAAAACATGATTAGGAGACATAGAGTCTTCAAAACCAGGAGGTTGATGGACATAAACTTCTTCATCTATATAACCATTTAAGAAGGCACTCTTAACATCCATCTGATAAAGAGTGATGTTATGTTGAGTGGCAAATGAAATTAATAGACGAATAGATTCTAACCTGGCCACTGGTGCAAAGGTTTCTGTATAGTCAATCCCTTCTTGCTGACTATAACCCTGAGCCACCAGTCTGGCTTTGTTCCTTACCACTTCACCTTTCTCACTGAGCTTGTTTCTGAAGACCCATTTTGTACCGATTATATTGAATCCATCTGGTCTAGGAACAAGATCCCAAACATCATTCCTTGTAAACTGATTCAGTTCTTCTTGCATAGCAATTATCCAGTCTGGATCTTCTAGAGCATGATCAACAGAAGTTGGCTCGATCAAAGATACAAGACCTAATTGACAGTCTGCATTGTTCTTAAGGAATGCTCTTGTTCTGATTGGATCATCCTTCTTTCCAAGAATGACATCTTCTGAATGACCAGAGATGAGTCTGGATGATCTTCTGACAGATGGTTCTTCAGAAATGCTTAGATTCTCCAGAGAAGCTGATACTTGATCTTCAGATTCTTTGCTTCTGAGAAGCTCTGCTTCTGATGCGTTGCTTCTTGGCTCAACAACTTCTGATATATCAATATCACAATCTGCAAAATTATCAAACTGCTTTGGTTTTTCAGAACCAAGCTTATCATCAAACCTGATATTGATTGATTCTTCCACAATTCATAAGGAGTCTTATTTAGAATAGGTCTGATAGAGATTCTATTCTGAATATAGCATGCAGTGTTTATTGCTTCTGCCCAGAAATGCTTAGCCATATTGGTTTCATTGATCATGGTTCTGGCCATTTCTTGCAGAGTCCTATTCTTTCGTTCTACAACTCCATTTTGCTGTGGAGTTCTAGGACAAGAGAAATCATGGGCAATACCATTTTCTTTGAAGAATTCTTCAAAGGATCTGTTCTCAAATTCACCACCATGATCACTTCTAACCTTTATGATTTTACACTCTTTTTCAGATTGAATCTGAATGCAGAAATCAAAGAACACTGAATGAGACTCATCCTTGTGTTTCAAGAATTTTACCCACGTCCAGCGGCTATAATCATCTACGATGACTAATCCATATTTCTTCCCTCTGACAGATGCTGTTTTGACTGGGCCAAACAGATCAATGTGCAAGAGTTCTAATGGCCTTGAGGTAGAAACAACGTTCTTGGACTTGAATGCAGGTTTGGAGAACTTGCCCTTCTGACATGCTTCACAAAGAGCATCTGATTTGAATTTCAGATTAGGGAGTCCTCTGACAAGATCCAGTTTGTTAATCTGAGAAATCTTTCTCAAACTAGCATGACCTAATCTTCTGTGCCAGACCCACTGCTCTTCAGAAACAGACATAAGACAAGTCACCTTCTGACTCATAAGATCTTGCAGATCTGTCTTATAAATGTTGTTCTTCCTCTTGCCTGTAAATAGGATTGAGCCATCCTTCTGATTTACAGCCTTGCAAGACTTTTGATTAAAGATTATATCATAACCATTGTCACTCAATTGACTGATAGATAAGAGGTTATGTGTTAATCCTTCTACAAGAAGTACATTAGAAATGGAAGGAGAGTTACCAGACTTTATAGTTCCAGAGCCAATTATCTTTCCCTTCTGATCTCCTCCAAACTTGACTTCTCCTCCAGACTTAAGCACCAGGTCTTGGAACATAGACCTTCTTCCCTTCAAGTGTTGAGACCAACTTGAGTCCAGGTGACATGACATGTTGACTTTTATCTTCTTTGTCGCCAAGAGAATCTGCAAAAGAAATAGTCTTTTTCTTTGGTACCCACATCTTCTTGGGTCCTTTCTTGTTAGATTTTCTCAAGTTCTGATTGAACTTGGGTTTAACATAGTAAGCAATAGGAGGAACAGCATGATAATTTTTAATGTGAGTTTCATGATATTTCCTAGGTTGTGTCACATGCTTTTTGGTGTGTGTTATGTGAAAACTTTGAGCATGTGAAGTGTGCCTAATATCATGGGAGTGGCCATACTTGAACTGATCATACAATGGCTTGTATGTGAATTTCATTTCATCAACAGGTTCAAGTTTGTATGGGATTTCACCCTCAAAACCAATGCCGACTCTTTTGTTTCCAGACACAACATATATCATAGAAGCTAGCTGACTTCTGCCAATACTTCTAGATAAGAACTTCCTGAAACTTAAATCATATTCTTTCAGAATATGGTTTAGACTAGGAGTGGATTTTTCTGAATCAGAAGGAGATCCAACATTATTGGATAATTTTAAAAGTTTTTCTTTTAATTCAGAATTCTCCAACTCAAGCTTCTTTGTTTCAAATTCAAATAGCTTTTTCAGCTCTTTGTATTTGAGACTAATCTGAGACTTGAATTCCAGAAGTTCAGTTAGACCGGAAACTAACTCATCTCTAGTAAGTTCAGAAAATACCTCTTCAGAATCTGATTCTGATGTAGATTCTGATCCGTCATCTTCTGTCGCCATCAGCGCACAGTTAGCCTGCTCATCTTCAGAGTCTGAATCATTTTCTGACTCATCCCAGGTTGCCATAAGACCTTTCTTCTTATGAAACTTCTTCTTGGGATTTTCCTTCTGAAGTTTTGGACATTCATTCTTGAAGTGTCCAGGCTCATTGCATTCATAGCACATGACCTTCTTCTTGTCAAATCTTCTGTCATCAGAAGATTCTCCACGTTCAAATTTCTTTGAACTTCTGACGCCTCTGAACTTCCTTTGCTTGTTCTTCCAGAGTTGATTTAGCCTTCTGGAGATCAAGGACAGTTCATCTTCTTCTTCAGATTCTGATTCTTCAGGATCTTCTTCTCTAGCCTGAAAAGCGTTAGTGCATTTCTTGATATTGGATTTTAATGCAATAGACTTACCTTTCTTTTGAGGCTCATTTGCGTCCAGCTCTATTTCATGGCTTCTCAAGGCACTGATAAGCTCTTCCAGAGAAACTTCATTCAGATTCTTTGCAATCTTGAATGCAGTCACCATAGGACCCCATCTTCTGGGTAAGCTTCTGATGATCTTCTTTACGTGATCAGCCTTGGTGTATCCCTTGTCAAGAACTCTCAATCCAGCAGTAAGAGTTTGAAATCTTGAAAACATCTTTTCAATGTCTTCATCATCCTCCATCTTGAAGGCTTCATACTTCTGGATTAAAGCGAGAGCTTTAGTCTCCTTGACTTGAGCATTTCCTTCATGAGTCATTTTCAAGGACTCATATATGTCATAGGCCGTTTCCCTGTTAGATATCTTCTCATACTCAGCATGAGAGATAGCATTCAGCAAAACAGTTCTGCATTTATGATGATTCCTGAAAAGCTTCTTCTGATCATCACTCATTTCTTGCCTTGTCAGCTTTACGCCACTGGCATTTACTGGATGTTTGTAACCATCCATCAGAAGATCCCATAGATCACCATCTAGACCAAGAAAGTAACTTTCCAATTTATCTTTCCAGTATTCAAAGTTTTCACCATCAAATACCGGCGGTCTAGTATAACCATTGTTACCGTTGTGTTGCTCAGCAGAGCCAGATGTAGATGCAGGTGTAGACTTTGCAGTTTCATCAGCCATCTTTTACTGAAGCGTTTTTCTCTTCCTGAATCTTTTCTAAACACGGTTAAGTGCTTGCACCTTAGAACCGGCGCTCTGATGCCAATTGAAGGATAGAAAAACACTTAGAAAGGGGGGGGGGTTTGAATAAGTGTAGCTTTAAAACTTGACAGATAAAAATAAATTGCACAGTTATTTTTATCCTGGTTCGTTGTTAACTAAACTACTCCAGTCCACCCCCGCAGAGATGATTTACCTCAACTGAGGATTTAATCCACTAATCGCACGGATTACAATGGTTTTCCACTTAGTCAGCAACTAAGTCTTCCAGAGTCTTCTGATCACACACTGATCACTCCAGGAACAACTGCTTAGATACCCTCTAAGACTTTCTAGAGTATTCTGATCCACACGATCACTCTAGTTACAACCTGCTTAGATAACCTCTAAGACTTCCTAGAGTATTCTGATCCACACGATCACTCTAGTTCCTTACAACTTAATGTAATCAATTCTAAGAGTATTACAATTGCTTCTTAAAAGCTATAATCACAAACTGTGATATTTCTCTTAACGTTTAAGCTTAATCTCACTAATATATTACAACAGCAATGTAGTGAGCTTTGATGAAGATGAAGATTCTGAGCTTTGAATAGAACAGAGTATCAGCAAGTTAATATGAGTTGTTTTGTGCAGAATCGTTAACCTTGCTTCTCATCAGAACTTCATATTTATAGGCGTTGGAGAAGATGACCGTTGAGTGCATTTAATGCTTTGCGTGTTCCGTACAGCATCGCATTTAATGTTATGCGCTTTTGTCAACTACCTCGAGCCTTGTTCATGCTGTGTCTACTGACGTTGCCTATAATAGCTTTTAACGTTCCTTTTGTCAGTCAGCGTAGCTTGCCACTTGTACTTCCTTCTGATCTGATGTTTGTGAATACAACGTTTGAATATCATCAGAGTCAAACAGCTTGGTGCAAAGCATCTTCTGATCTTCTGACCTTGAAGTGCTTCTGTGCGTGATACCATCAGAACTTCAGTGCTTCTGATCTCATGTTCTTCTGATGCTTCCATAGACCCATGTTCTGATTCTGCTTCGACCATCTTCTGATGTCTTGCCAGACCATGTTCTGATGTTGCATGCTGAACCCTTTGAGACAAAGCTTCTGAGCGCTGAATTATGCATACTCTTTATATATTTCCTGAAAAGGAAATTGCATTGGATTAGAGTACCATATTATCTTAAGCAAAATTCATATTATTGTTATCATCAAAACTAAGATAATTGATCAGAACAAATCTTGTTCTAACACCTATGAATCATTTCATTAAATCATAGTATAGTTCATTGCGTTAGCTTTCTAACGCTTCGAACGGCGACAAAATCGGAGTTACGGTTCAGGAGTTACGAAGTTTCAAAGTTTTGGAAAAACAGAAAATGTTGTTGTCCGCTTCAGCTCCGCTCAGCGGACCCTCACAGAGATTTTTCTGCAAAAGAACCTCCGCTCAGCGGACCTGCGTAAACCCAGAAAAAACCAGAACGAACCAGAACGGTTCTAACCCTCTTATACCCACCAAAACCACTCCAAAACATCATCATAACACCAATACAACACATACATACTATAGAAACAACCTAACATCAAACTTTTCATGGATGATTCATCAATCTTTCTCAAAACCTAACCTTCTCTTCAAACTCAATCAAGCCATGGAAATGGAAAAGAAAGCATGATCAATCACCATAACACAACAAGGATATCATTTAATCATCATACAATCATTCTCAAACAAACTTAGATCAAACAAAGACCACACAAGAAAGTTATGGAAATTGGAACAAGAAGAACAAGAACAAAAACAAGAACAAAACTATAAGAATCATACATCCAAGATAAATTAGATTCACCCCCTTACCCGACTATAGCGACGATCGGAACTCGATTCGGATGAAAAACCACCAATCTCCACTTTTCCTCCTCTTCTCCTTCTTCTCCTTTTTCCTCTTCCTTTCTTTCTCTTCTTTCTTTCCTTTCTGTTTTTCTTTCTTCTTTTCTTTTCTTATATTGTTTTCTATCTCCCCCTACTTCTCCAAAATATCTCAACAAAATATCTACTTTACGGTCTAAACTCAATTGCTCAGAAAAACCCCAAAACGCAGAATATTACCTTAATAATATTTCCAGTACCAAAAATATGAAAACCTTCAATTAAATATTAGCCCGCCATCCCGAACTAATACCGACTGAAACGACTCCAAAAACGGTAAAATTCCAATAAACGTCACAAACGTCCAAATCAAGCATATACTTATTTTTCTGGGCGTTACAACTCTCCCCCACTTAGAACATTTCCGTCCTCGGAAATATCCCAAACGCAAACAAACTTGGATACGCTCTTGCATCCGGCTAACCAACTATCAAGCCACGGAAGCAACGACACAATCAGCACTAACAACGAATCACTCTAGCTAAAAGCAAAACAACCAAAACACAACAACGACAACGAGATGCAATGCCCATACAATGCACTCATTGACTAACACCAAAACACAAGAAATAACCAAGACACAGACAACAACCCGGTCGCACAACATCCAAACAACCATGCCCAGACATAGCAGTCAAACATGTAACCAAAACATCTGGTGGTCTTATAATTCCTACCACATCCACTGTCCATAATTTGAACTCTAACAATTCATACACACACATACGAACCGCGCCATTTCACGCTTCCTATGCGCACTCTGATTTCCCACAACAAACAGATTTACCAATTTCATAACCAACTTCCAACTCCTTCTAGTATTCACCAGAAACTCATTATTCTCTCTTAACATACTCAACCTCTTAATCTGCCGTGTCAGCTCGCACACCAGACAAAAGTCTTTGTATTATCCAATCAAAGGCAAAAAGCTAATCCAAACACATCCTTGTTTCACAACACAAGCCCTCATAGATCCTTAAGTGACTAAATCATCCTCTCAGTCTGACCATCCGTTTGAGGACGAGACGCCAAACTCAACGCAACTTCGTACCCAAAGTACTTTGCGAACCTTCTCAAAATTTCGGAAATAAACCTCGGATCTCAATCTGAACAAAACCTTTCGAAGCACCATGCAAACAAACAAACCAACAAACAATTTTATCAACATACCACTCGCCAGTACTTCCATCGGTTAATCCATTCTTATCGAAATAACGTGAGCAGATTTCGTCAATATATCCACAATGACCCGAATCGCCTCACAATTACTCGACGTCCTCGGCAAACCAGAAACAAAATCCATAGAAATGCTATTCCACTTCTACTCAGGAATGGATAATAGTTACATGAAACCAGACGACTCCTGACAAGTCAAACACAAATAAACAAATCCCTTCATATCCTTCTTCATTACCTTGCCACTAAAAATGACCTTCTCTAATCTTGATACATCTTAGTAGCATCAGGATGAATACTCAAATCACTATGACGCACTTCACCCAAAGTCCTCTTTTCAAATCCGAACATTAGGAATACAAACTTGATCATGACATCCCATGACATTGTTCTTATCAATCCGAAGATCACCATATTTATCTTTGACTAATAAATGTCATCTTATCAACCCATTCAAATCCGATTCCTGACCTTTTCTAATCTCATCAAGAATACCATAAGTAAGCTTTCACATATAAAGCTCAACACCTGAAGAAGTCACTTTACAAACCCAACTCAAATCCCACAACCGTTTCAAATATCACAATACTCGAATCATCGACATAGACTTATGCAATGGTTTCTCATATTCAACTTGTTCTGATCAAACGAATACTTCAAACTCTTGTAGTCACTTACACACACAAATCTAGATCCGAAAAAATTAGTGCCTTCAAATTTCCCAAACAGAAATAACAACTGCCAACTCTAAATCTTGTGACAGATAAATCCTTTCAGAAATCTTAACTCGCATAAAAGCATAAACCTCCACTTACCCCTTGAACATTCACTTCACTCAACCAAAAACTCACACAAGGAAACTTAGCAAACAACTCCTTCTTCCCAACACGGACAAAACAATTCTCAAGTACTTAGCATGGCCATCTTCACACTGATGATACCCATACCTCAAATCAAACTTGCAAAACAAACAAGCTCAAACCAATTTGATCCATCAAAATATCAATCCTCGAAAGTGGATACTTTTCCTTAATTGTCACTTTTCTCTATTGTCTAAAATCGACACAAAGCCTCGTAGAACCTTCCTTCTTAACCAACAAAACACATGCACCCTACGACGACACACTCGAACGAACAAACTTTTTCTCAAGAAAATCCTTAAGTTGACTCCTCAACTCTTTCAACTCAGAAGTTGGCATCCGATACGGAACCCTCGACACAACAATAGTTCTAGGAACTAAATCCGTCAAAACAGAACTCCAACACGGAATTCCTCTTTTCGACGATGAATCACTTAAACCTTCAAGAAACACTTATACAAATGCGCAACTATCCGCAATTCCCACAATTGCTCTTTCTCAAGAACATCCAAAGTCGTTGACAACATAAACAACATCGTACCACCTTGCACCGACTCATTCACTTCCAATATTATCAACTAGCCAGATAAGCCTATCACGTCCAATACGATCCCGTCTACTATCAACAAGATATTAAGGGTGATCAAGTCCTCAATTTGTCAATAGGTAGCCGACAATCATAATAGAGTATAAACTACCAGTACTAACATTAATAATATTCTTTTCCAACTTTTGCTCATAACATAGAAGCACTATGATTCCATAATTCACAAATCTCTCAAGATTATCTGAACCAGCTAACACCGACGTCCGGTAGCTACGTACCAAAACACTTCTAACAATATCTCAAAACAAAATACCTGAGATCCTACTCATCTCTTCATATTCCTAATTCTTACTCGAGTTCCAAAACGTTTCCAACAACGTCAATAACTCCTACAACAAAGTCTACCACAATGCTTTCCTTAATCATTGATCCAACAACGACACTTCACACAAGGCTACTCAAACAACAACTTCATAGTTCATCAGTAGCGTTAGAGCATCACAACTCTCTAAATTCCATTCTTTAGAATTAACCAACATCTACTCCGAGACACTCCAACTTGATTAACAACCAAAGTCTTAAGTCCAAGTCGCCTTCACTTCAGAAAACAACAAATTCCAACAACACTAGTACTGCTGCCCTCAGTAGCATACTAACATCTTGCAACTGAAACATATCCGAGAAGCATATTTTCTCCCCCACTTAGCTTCAAACCACTCCTGCACACAACCGGCTAGAGGCACAATAAGTACTGACAGTGCTCCACACACTTATCACGTACTGAGGAATTAAACAACATTATACAACACTAGCCGGACAGACCGACCTGCTCTGATACCACTAATGTAACACCCCAATTCTACCCAAAGCATTTAGGCAAGAAAATATCAGAGTATTAAAAATTTCATTCAACACAATTAGGATGTTACACTAAGTAACCAAACAAACACCTAGAAAACAAACGGACATCAGCGATGCCAAAAGCATACACACCTGCCAATAAAACGATACATAACACACGGAAGATGTGAACATATATATATATATATATATATATATATATATATATATATATATATATATATATACATATAGCTCTCACTCTCAAAGAGGAGTTTTCCAAAATAAAGTGTTTACAATACACAATGGCACGTTATCACATATACATGTTCAAAAGAGTCATATACAAATAAATAACAACAGACTCCCGACTACCCAGTGTTACATATCAGAGCGACCAACAAGACCAACTGGAGAACTACCTCTTCCAAAAGACTCCCAAAGCGGCTAATCTGCAGGATGCCACTCAAGCATCAAATCAGCAGAAGGGTGAGAATATAATTCATAATGAAAAGCATGACAAATATAGTAATGCCAACAAGTATCATCAAGAATCATACAACAAGGTAATCCACTCATTTAACCACAATCGATATACAAGTAATGCGACACATGAATGATAACATAAATTATAAGGACAGACAATGATGAATGAGACTCGACTATGCATATGCATGTGGTACCAAATCCGGAGTAAAACTCCTCCTTGTCATTATGACAAATACACCTGCCGAGCATTATGCTGGGACTTTATTCCACTCAGGAAGCCCGCAGGCTGTCGTCATCGAGCATATAGCTCCCACTGATGACCTCTTGCCACTCAGGCTAATATACCGTTACCGAGCATTAAGCTCCTACTGGTAACCAATGCCCGCAGGCCATCTGTTAACAGCATTCCGCCATTAACGTATTGAAATGTTATGCTGTGCAAATATATGACTCTATTACACGACAACAACATCATCAACAATATAACACGATCATACACTCACGTTACATCGTTTATATTATATCCAAAAGGATACATCACCAATTAATAACATCGTTATCAATTACATCACACCATAGTTACCACACAGGCATAAATAAGCACACATCACACATTCACCGTCAAAACATACTGGCCACGTCGGCATAAATGATCACATAACACACTTATACACATCAAATTTATATTGGCCATCGGCCCACAACTTCATCAATACATCATCAACAAGTTGTAATAACAACAATTCAACAATGATAATACATCATTCTCATAACAACAATTACTTGCCATAAGGCCACACATCATATTAATAACAAACAACCAAACATCGTCACATATCAAGAATGAACATTCATTAATACATAACACATCATCATGATTTATCATGCACTAGTTCACAAAACCATTTATGAAAATCAACCAACCACTACTACATCCTACATCATCATATAGAGCATGGAAATAGCTTCCAAACGTTTCAAACGACACATAAAACGAATACCCGAGTTAAAAGATACGACTTTTCAAAGTTTGTAAAGCATAAACATACTTCATATGTTAACCCTACTTAGTTCTATCACTAAATCCTAATAAAAATAATAGGATACTACATCCTATGAATCATTTCATTAAATCATAGTATAGTTCATTGCGTTAGCTTTCTAACGCTTCGAACGGTGACAAAATCGGAGTTACGGTTCAGGAGTTACGAAGTTTCAAAGTTTTGGAAAAACAGAAAATGCTGTTGTCCGCTTCAGCTCCGCTCAGCGGACCCTCACAGAGATTTTTCTGCAAAAGAACCTCCGCTCAGCGGACCCACCTCCGCTCAGCGGACCTGCGTAAACCCAGAAAAAACCAGAACGAACCAGAACGGTTCTAACCCTCTTATACCCACCAAAACCACTCCAAAACATCATCATAACACCAATACAACACATACATACTATAGAAACAACCTAACATCAAACTTTTCATGGATGATTCATCAATCTTTCTCAAAACCTAACCTTCTCTTCAAACTCAATCAAGCCATGGAAATGGAAAAGAAAGCATGATCAATCACCATAACACAACAAGGATATCATTTAATCATCATACAATCATTCTCAAACAAACTTAGATCAAACAAAGACCACACAAGAAAGTTATGGAAATTGGAACAAGAAGAACAAGAACAAAAACAAGAACAAAACTATAAGAATCATACATCCAAGATAAATTAGATTCACCCCCTTACCCGACTATAGCGACGATCGGAACTCGATTCGGATGAAAAACCACCAATCTCCACTTTTCCTCCTCTTTTCCTTCTTCTCCTTTTTCCTCTTCCTTTCTTTCTCTTCTTTCTTTCCTTTCTGTTTTTCTTTCTTCTTTTCTTTTCTTATATTGTTTTCTATCTCCCCCCTACTTCTCCAAAATATCTCAACAAAGTATCTACTTTACGGTCTAAACTCAATTGCTCAGAAAAACCCCAAAACGCAGAATATTACCTTAATAATATTTCCAGTACCAAAAATATGAAAACCTTCAATTAAATATTAGCCCGCCATCCCGAACTAATACCGACTGAAACGACTCCAAAAACGGTAAAATTCCAATAAACGTCACAAACGTCCAAATCAAGCATATACTTATTTTTCTGGGCGTTACAGTGAGGGTTGTTTGTGATGTCATGATGGAAGGAAGGTTTTGAGAAGGAGAAAATTGACATGAATTGAATAGTTGGATGAGAGAAAATTTTGACACAGGAAGACTTTTATAGGGTATTGATAAAAAAAAACGTTTAGTCTAGGTAATTAATGTATAGACTCGCATGCATTATGGAATGAAGAGAAAAAGAGAGAAATGATTCAATGACCAAGAAATAGTAGAGTTATGATTAAAGACATTTTAGGGATAACGTATAGAAATTAATACAACAGTTACCAATGACTTATTACTCATTTTGCTTTACACGCGCGACCTTTCAGATATTTGACCATGTGCTCAATTATTCAGGTTCACGTGGATCAGCAGTTTTATCTACTGAACTTCTGACTCATCTTAGAAAACAAACTTTTGAGAGTAGGTCATATATTTCTAGATGATAACTTGTAACAAGTTGTATTCTAGATAGTTCAATTATAAGCACAATAGATGCATGGTTTCATTCAAGACACACTTCCATACTAATATTTTTTAGAATGAATTTGAATCTATCTTCAGAAAGTGGTTTTATATCCCTTTCTGAATATAGTCCCTGATGAAATGATGCTTAACTTCTATGTGTTTAGCTTTAGAGTGTAGAACAGGATTTTTTGAAAGACATATAGCATAAGTATAATCACAAAAAATAGGAATCTTACGCTCATGGATGTGATAATCCTCTAGCTGACTTTTCATCCAAAGCATTTGAGTGCTACAGCCTATAGCAGCAACATATTCTGCTTCTGTAGTTGATAGTGCAATGGTGGCTTGCTTTTTGCTATACTAGGAGATCAGGCTATTTCCTAGAAACTGACAACTTCCAGATGTACTTTTTCGTTCTATTCTATCTCCAGCAAAATCACTATCACAATAACCTACTAAGTTAAACTCTTTGAATTTTCTGTAAACGAATCATTCAAATTATAGATCGATCATATATATGTGAATGAAATGATTACATCTTTAATCAATTTTCTCATGAAAGAATGTCTAAAGCCTCAGTTCCCAGACTTTTTATTTTACACTTATTTGAATTCTCTTGCTAAATTGACTTGACTATCACAATGTGTTAACACCTTTTAAGCATTGTCTTTAGCCAATGGAACATTACACAGAAGGTCCTTCAACCATTCAACTTCTTGACCAGTGGAAGCGAGATCCACACACTATAGATCCATGGTCAAGAGAGTGATGCATGTTTGTTTCTTGCTCTTCCAAGAAATCTCATCCCCAACTACTGTAAATATCCACTTAGTTGTAAATTTATGATCTCCAACACTCGATATCCAATTCATATTGGTATATTCTTCTAATATGGCAGGAAACCTACCATAATGGAGGTCAAAATTTGGTTTTTAAAAAATTTGATATATCCTTGTGACCGAAAATCCTTGTGATGACCTTCCAATGCTCACCATTTGGATTGCTAGTAAATCAATTCATTTACTAATTTCAAATGTTATGTCATATATAGTACATTGCACTAGAAAACCGATTTCACTTGTGTATTCTAATATAAATACAACTCTTCCATTATTATTTTGACACTAAGATCAAATTGAATATTCCTTTTCTTGAAATGTGACAATTTGAACTTATCAAGAACTTTCTCAACAAAGTGTATTTGACTAAGTTCATAACCCCCGCTATTTTCACATTACTTTGATGCCAAAAAGAGTGTCAACTAGTCCAAGATCTTTCATCTTGAATGTGGTTTTCTCAATATATTGTGTTTGATTATGTTTTTAACCCATACTCTTTTGCCTTACTTTGATCCAAAAGAGTGTCCACTATTTTAAGATCTTTCATCTTGAATATGAAAGTTAGAAACCTCTTTGTTTTTAAGATTCCATTCATCTTGTTGCTAATGATCAACATGTAATCAACATAGAGACAAAAGAATATCACAATATTTTCACACAACTTTGTGTACAAACACTTGTCACAAGAATTAGATGAAGAAGGTTTTTAGATAATCATGCATGATGATGCAAGAAGGTTTTTAGATGAAGTAAGATATAAAATTATGAGCAATTTAAAGTAGTATAGTATAAATTTCAATGAGTACCTTAGTTAAGTTCTCTTGTATCAAATATTCACTTGAATTTATATGTTCAACCTTCTTGATCAACTTCATCATTGATGTGTATGACACTTTTAATCCTTTTCTTCTTTGATAGTCTTTGTCTTCATCAAAACTAGATTTAAGATATATTATTCACAATCCCCCTTTTTTGATAATGACAAACTCTTTGAATTCGTGTTTTGATAAGATTCAAAAGTCTCCCCCTAAGTTGTGTCTCTCCCCTTTATTTTTTCTGAATCTTGCACTGACAAAGTCAAACTTTTTGAAGTCATTATTTCGGTGTTTGTTTTAATCCATACAAGGATTTGACAAACTCGCACATTATTTGTTCATTACTAGAAAACATATAATCTTCTAATTTCTCCATGTAAATCTCCTCACCGAGATCTCTATTTAGGGATTTCGTTTTTGACCATTTTTTGATGAACAATAAGGTCTTGCAATGAAGCTAATGCAAACGAAACTCTAACTTTTATTGTACTAGCTTCTAGTGCATATGTGTTGAAATAATTAACATATTCCTTTTGTCTAGACCATTTGGCTACTAATTTATTACTGTAGGTGTTTAGTGTATCATCACTATGATACTTCCTTCTAAAAACCCACTCGCAGCCAATTAAGTATGGTTTGACATTTTTGAATCCATCTCCTCTTGGATATCATCCTTCCAAAAGGAGGATTCTATTGAAGTTATTACTTCATTATAAATCTTAGGATCATCTTCCACTTGAAGGATGAGGACATTATGAACAAAATTTTCAATATTTCCTTCCATACAAGAGGAATAAGTCGAAAAGCGATTTTGTTCGGTCCTAGATCCTTAGCATTGCAGACTCTCTAGCTTGTCCTTAGTTTGGGATATTTCAACAATCAGTGAAGAACTTTTGATTTGTGTTTTAACAATTCGTTGAGAACCTTTCTCACAAGGTTCTTAACTTATGGGAATCTCGAATTCCTCATCCTCAATGATAAAGTTATCAAAGTTCCACATCTCATAGTTCAATAGTTACATTAGACTCCACATTCAAAACTCTATATAACTCGTGATCCATTTCCTGATGATCTTTATAAAGAGACACAATGGTTCAAAGAAATTGTCAAAAAGTCAAGAAAATCATTTAAAGGTCGTGTTTTTTTGTCACATTTTACAAATGCAATTTTGCATTTATATACTACTGGTGTGATTTAATGTTGCAAGTCAAATTCTCATTTTCAATTTTTTTTTCTTTTCTAATATGTTTCATTCATGATTTTCCATTTTAAATTAATGTAAAATAATAGTAATCCATGAATAAGGAACTTTACGTGAACATTTTTTTTCCAATTATACACACCTAGAATCCATATTACTATAAATCTAATAAAATAGATCATGACAAACCAATCTAAATTTCAATTTAGTTATGTTAATGACATGAATACATATGCAGTAGTAAATTAGTAATAAACCCGTGCGTTCGCACGGGTTCTGGTACGGGACGCACATTTGTTTCAGATGTATATTTTTTTAGAAAAATATCTGGTATCTGTGAAAAATAATAATTGAATGTATAAAAAAATGTCTGGTATCCGTGAAAAAATAATAAATGAATGTATAGAAAAATGTCAGGTACTTGTGAAAAAAATAATAATTGAATGGAGAGAAAAAAATTTGGTACCTGTGAAAAAAATAATAATTGAATGTTTAGAAAAATGTCTGGTACCCGTTAAAATATAATAAATGAATGTTTACAAAAATGTTTGGTACCCATGAAAAAATAATAATTGAATGTATAGAAAAATGTCCGAAACCCGTGAAAAAAATAATAGTTAAATGTTTAGAAAAATGTCTGGTACCCGTAAAAAAAATAATAATTGAATATATAGAAAAATGTTCGGCACCCGTGAAAAAATAATAATTGAATGTTTAAAAAAATATCTGGTACTCGTGAAAAAATAATAATCTAAATATATAGAAAAATGTCCGATACCCATTAAAAAATAATAATTAAATGTATAGAAAAATGTCTGGTATCCGTAAAACTGGAATAAATTGGATAATTGTTGAGTCCTATCTGCTAATGTTTTTTATGTTAATATTTTTAAAAATCTAAAAATATAGAAAAGAATTAAATTTAAAAATAAATAATTTTTAAGTAGGTTTATTAAAAATAAATTATGGTTTTGTTCTTAACTTCTTAAATACAAGAAAAATAATTTAAGTAAATTATATTTATGTTTTTTTTAAAACGAAGAATTTTTCTTAAAAATATTATAAAAACTTAGTTAAATATGGAGATCTGATCAAAATTTATTTTCTATATAGATGTCTTTATTTTACATCTACATCATAATAACACTAATATCAACTTTTGATGCGACAAGTTTTCTACTTTTTTTGGGTCCAACTTTTTCCAACTCAACTCACAACTCAGCCAGCTACATAGATCCATTGCACACTATTTCAAAAATATTAAATTTGTAATAACATCACCATCAAACTTCTTTTTCAAAAATATTAATAGTTATGGTTCTAAATTATACTTCAAATAAAAGTGCAACAACTCTTTTCCCTTTTTTTCTTAGCAAATATTTTAATCATATATTTTAGCAAACACTCATAATTAAATATTTAAAATTAAATATTTAAAGCAACCAACTCGTTTTTTATTAAATTTAAATGATGAAATATTATACAATATTTTTTGTAACTTGATATATTGTTTTTCATTTTTTATATATAATTTTTTAAAATCGTATTGTGAACTTTTATCAGGAATTTGGATCTGGTTGATATTTTAAATTTGGATTCAAACATAATTATAATAGTATTTTTATGCCAAAATAAATACATATTATATGAAAAAATTTAATAATATCTACATTTACAATATCAAACATTATAATAATTAATCCAAAATAAATGCAGAAATAATTACTCAGCATTAACATATGATTTGTTCCAATCTTTTAATTAAGTTACTTAAAATTCAATGAAAAAAATTTAATTATGAACAATTATGTTATTTGTAAATATTTCTTCACATGTTAAAAAAGGAAAATTTATAAGTTATTCTATTTTTAATCTCTTTTATTTTCCTGCATCAAAAAGTGATAATTTTCTTTTGATTGGGAGTTAAAAAAATAAATTAAAAAAATCTTGAAATTAAAATTTCATTTTACAATAAGTCTCAACTATTGAAATCAAAGATGTCACATATGGGTCCGTCATGTTAAGACCTTCATTGCTTCCTTCACTGGCCACCGTATTTGAATATTTGAACGGAAGTATGCTCTTTATCTGAGCGTGCAGATAAGAAGTAGCGGAGGCAACAATATTATAATTAGTCATGGCACTTATCCTATATCCACCGTTACTTGACTGCTTTTCTTCTTCTGGCTTCTCTTAGCTTTCAACTTCTTGAGGATTTTTCTCAGGTTTTGCTGCCGATTCCTGCATACAAAAATTATTAAAAAAATTATGATTTGAAAAGTTAGTAAAATTGTGATAAGAATACTTATGTGAGGAGTACTTATGTGAGTGAGACTGTGATTTGAAAAGTGAGTAAAATTGTGATAAGAATATAGCTGTCGCTCTTGTCAGTCAAAAGCATGCTGGTAATGATAATACCTACTATATTATAATATTTACATGATTTACTAAAAATAAATGCTTTGAACCTGGTTATAGGAAAACCAAAACATCACGTCTCTCTCCTTGGAAACATAACTATTTTTTATTTCTATCCATCTTTCTGACTTAACTTAAACATTTGTCTTAACCTATATAATAATTTAAATTAAATTTCAAAATGGTTTATCACATGCATACCATGTCAATGTATGTACAACAATTTCTTAAGGAATAAAAAAATTTAAGCCTGTAACAAAAAATTTTGCTCACCCGTTTTAGGGATATTCGAGAATCTTTAGGAATATTTGAGTATCTTTAATTGTTTATAACTTCCTCAGATCTTTTTTTCACTAATTCCAAGTATTTAGTACTTCGTACTTTATACCTACAAAAATAGAGAAGATAAATTGTCATGAAAAACAAAATCAATGCATTGAAATTCTTTTAAAAAAATACACATTAAATAGAGAAGGAAAAGATTTAAAATTAATATTATTAATCCAATTATGAAAAGATAAAGAAATAGTGAAGTTCATAGGTGCAGGTATTAAAAAAAATAATTTCAAAAAGTATAACTTGATTAAAAATATTATACTATCTTTTATAGAGTTTAAAATTTAAATCATATTTATTTTCCATAATTTTATATCAATTCTAATATTTGAAATAATTTTATCAAGACACTTCATATTGATTCCTTAATTCAATATTAAGAGCAAAAATTATAGCACTTTTGACCAGTTAAACATAATATGTACATAATTTTATACCTATTGATTCTATAGCAGATTAGAGGGTGAGAGAGTTGTAGCATATGGCAATGAATACATAATTCTGCATTATAGTTATGTTGCAAATCACCAAATCCCAATCATCAAGTGGGTATGTTCTACCTGAAACATGAAAAGTTAAACTCACAAACACACAACATAAAGTTAGATAAATTCTGAATTTGAAAGCTTACATCTTAGCTTAGATGCAAACTCAAATTTTTTGTTGAAGCATAGAAAGCCATCATTCCCATAAAAACTCCAAAACATAAAATATCTCATGTGATATTTTCTCTGTCACAATAAAGAGAAGAGGCGATGAATAAAAATATAAATTAATAGGAATTAATAAACAAAAACAGAACATAAAGTAGAAAGGATGAGCAGGAAAGTGAAAGAAACAAATAACATAAATTTAGAAAAAATATATAAACCAGATTTCATGAAGAGAATCAAAACTTTGAAGCAAGTTAAGTGCCATAGAAGATATGTGAAGGAAAAAACAAAAAAACACACAGAATTGCAAACTGAATCTCACACCACTATTGTTATTTGGTTTCCTTTCCAATCATGAAAGCTGCTCCACCATCTTCAATCGCGCAACCCCATCATCATCGCAAAGTCACAGTGAATCCACATGCAGGACCATATCACCATTGCCGGTTTACACTTCAGATTTGTCGGTTTCGATGAAAACGCGGTTAGGTACAGAGAGGAGATATTGAAGAAAGATGAGATAAAGAGATGGAATGAAGAGTCAGGAATGCAAAGAGAGAGTAATAGAAAGTGTTGGTATTGATGAGAGAGAATACAGGTTGCGTGTGTGTTATGGCATGTTTGTAAGAAAACCAAATAGAACCCATACATTGTTAGTTTCAAAATTCACCGGTAAAACCAGATCCAGCCTATAACCTGGAAAATAAACCACAAAATCATCAAATCAACCACAAAAATCCTATCTACAGAATCAAAACCCAAAGTTTATAAGAAAACCAAACAAAACCCATACCTTTTTTGCTTCAAAATTCACCGGCAATACTCGAACCAATCTATAACCTGAAAAACAAACCACAAAAGAGTTAGAAGAGGAAGAAGACTCAGTCGTTGGATAGAAAGAGAAGAGAGAGAAAGAGAAATGGAAAGATTGAAACAATATGAAAGAAGAGAAATAGAAAGAGATGATGTAGCAAGAGAGAGAAGACATTGCAAAAACAGAGAAAGGTGGAAGATGGGTTTGAGAAATCGGAGAGATGGAAGAGAGAGAGAGAGAGAGAGAGAGAGAGAGAGAGAGAGAGAGAGAGAGAGAGAGAGAGAACAAAGAGAAAAAGGAAACAACCCGTGAGTTAACTTTAGTTGGAGTGTGGGAATTGATAAAATTGTGTTTTCAAGAAAGATTTACAAAATATATTATTGGAAAAGCTTTTACTTGGATTGATTGGAATAGCTTTTAGTTGTTAGATTGGCATACGTGCATAGTTAGCAAGAAAGAAGAGCATTCAAGGTACCCATGTGGCAGCCTGTAGAACAAAATGGGTAATTCGGTCTTTTCCAGATCATATAACTTTCTTATATTGTAGATGATCGCACAGTACCGTTATTCTTAAAATAAAACCAGTATGTTTTCCATATGCATGAATCATCACTGTCTCAAATTATTTCGCATGCAGAATAAACAAATTCATGCGAAAAGTGAAACAATATATATATATATATATATATATATATTTTGAATATCATATTGATTGTGAAAATAATCATTACCAAAAATCATAATCTCATTAACTCAGTTTCGATATCATTTGTTAGAAAAATTTCAATTTAAATCTTGATATTATAAAATTGACAAATACTCTAATTTCTATGAAAAACAATAAAACGTACCCGATTTATGATGTAAATTTTTCGTGTGTTCACCATATGTATACGACACAACACTTTATTTTTTGGATGCTTGAAGCAGAAGCCTCGATTGCCATTATTTGCAATACTATAAGATTGTTAGAAAATTAATTTAGACCGAATGGAATCGAGGCTAGAATTGTGTACGAAACACTTTCCTTATAGTATTTCAAGCACTCTCGAATGTCTTAGAGTTTTGATGCAGGAATACCCAGGATAATTCAGCCTTATCGAGTTTGCGCAAGACCGGCGAAAACTCGAATGCAGCGAAGAGTGCTTTGGAATTATTTTAGAGGATTTTCGGTTTTTTGTGATGAGAATTTTGAATCCGAAATTATGCTTTTATAGGCCATGCTGACATTGTTTCCCAAGGTAGCAAACCCTTGGTGAAATAATTTCTTTTCCAAGAGTTATGACTTTTGGCCCACAACATGGTTCACCAACGATTGCATGGTTTTATTATGCAGCATTTCATGAAAAGTCGCCACTCTCCGAATTCAAAATTCAAATCATAGCATATTTTTCTTGTCATTTTAGAACACACATATTATTAATTATTATTAATAATTTGCAACAGTGATACATGAGTGGATAATTTAAAAGTTGGTGTGATAAAATATTATAATCATTTTATTCAAACAACTTACAATCAATCTATTTTAACTCCTTTTATTCTCATCTATATCTTTTTTTATAAATAAATATGTGTAACTCACGATTAATATTATAATTTGCTTTCATAATCTTATTTACAAGTAAAACTTTTTTATACAATCATAAATTAATGTGATCATTTTTTAATGATTAGTTGTGCAACAATATATACAATATTATTTTAGATTTTAAAAATAAAATTTATTCAAATACTTTAAATAAAAGTAGATTATTATTAAAAATTAATATTTAGAAAATAAAACTATAATTTATTAAATCAAAACTATAATGTACTTATAATGATTTATTTCTATAAAAATAGTCTCTTACTTATATAATATAATATGAAGAAGTAAAATTTGAATATATTTTTATTTAAATAGCCTACGATGTAATTTTATATGCAATTAGAAAATTAAATATAAACTATTATAAAAATGTAGTTTTATTTCCCGACACATCACGTCGTACACCTCAGGAAAGTCTTCTAGCAGGCCAGGAAATGCAAAATGAGGTTTAATCCCGACAAATGCACGTTCGGTGTCCGAGCGGGTAAATTCCTTGGTTTCTATCTAACGGAGTAAGGAATCGAAGCCAATCCGGACAAGTGCAGGGATTTCATCGAATTACCGATGCCAAACTCCAAAAATCCATTCAGTCTCTAAACGGAATACTTACATCACTGTCCCGATTCGTGGCCTAATCCGCCCAACACGCTCTCCTGTTATTCAAACTCTTGCGGAAAGAAGCCACGTTCGAATGGACAGACGAGTGCGAACGGGCCTTCACCCACCTCAAGCAGGCACTCTCACGACCACCAATTTTCGTCTAGACCGAACACCGGAGAAATCTTGTACCTGTACTTGGTTGTCTCTGCCGAAGCTGTCAGCGCCGTCCTCATCAGAGAAATCAATGAGGGACAGAAACCCATATATTTTACAAGCAAGGCGCTTCAAGGCCTAGAAATCAGATACCAACAAATAGAGAAGGTCGCATTGGCTCTGATCAACTTAGCTATGAGACTCAGACATTACTTCCTGGCACACACCGTAGTCGTGCGAACTGAACAACCCATTAAACAGTTGCTCGGGCGCCCAAATATGGCGGGGCGAATGCTCCGTTGGTCGCTTGAGCTATCCGAGTTCAACATAAGATACGAGGGCAGGAAGCCATTAAAAGCACAAGCCCTAACAGACTTCGTAGCCGAAATGGATTTCACCGAATCGAATGTTGATGATACTCGGAAGTGGATCATCTTTGTGGACAAATCATCCAGTTTGACCGGCGGCAGAGCGGTTTTAATCCTGGAAAATAAGGAAGGGACTTTGATAGAAGTATCATTGTCATTGTCTTTTCTTACCTCCAACAACCAAGCGGAATATGAGGCCCTCCTCGCCGGGCTACGCCTGACCGAAGACCTCGGAGCCGAGGAACTCAAGATATTCACTGACTCACAACTAGTCACATCTCAAGTGTCGGGTGAATAACGAGTGAAGAACGGCAGAATATTTGGGCGTCGTGCGAAAGAGGATAGCCCATTTCAAGTCAGCAGTGGTAAGACACATCCCCTGGGAACACAACACACGAGCAGACGTACTGTCAAAATTAGCAAGCACCAGGAAGAAGGGCGAAAAAAATCCGTAATCCAAGGATCTTACCCCGACCCAGCATTGGAGTACCGTCCACGATCACGGAGGTGAACGCCATCGGAGATGCCACCTGATGGATGACACCAGTATATAATTACTTGGCGAGTGAACTCTTACCCGACAACCCAAAGGAAGCCGCTATTGTTAGGAGAAGGGCTTACTCTTACGTCTTGGTCGAAGGACGACTTTATCGTCGGGGATTTTCCATTCCTCTCCTCAAATGTGTAGACGAAAACAAAGACCCCCGCATCTTACGAGAGATACACGAAGGAATAAACGCCTAGCACCTAGGAGGAAGATCACTTGCCCGAAAGGCATTGCGAGCAGGATACTACTGGCCCACCATGTAACAAGATGCCAAGGGACACGCGAAGAAGTGCGACAAATTCCAATGCTTCGGGGACATGCACATAGCACCCCCCAACGAGCTTAAATCCTTATCGTCTCCTTGGTCGTTATCCTGGTGGGGCATGGACCTCCTCAAACCATTCGTCCCTGGTTCCAACCAGAACAAGTACCTGATCGTCTTCGTCGACTAGTTCACCAAGTGGATCGAAGCGGAACCACTGGCCAAAATAACAGCACATAACGTTCTCCGTTTCTACAAAAGGAACATACTCGCACGGTTTGGGGTGCCTATGGCCATCGTAACCGACAATGGAACAAAACAACAATTCACTTTCGTCGAGCACCCCCAAACGAACGGGCAGGCGGAAGCCACGAATAGAGTCATTCTAAGAGGCCTTAAAAGAAGATTGGACGAGATCAAAAAAAGGTGGGTCGAAGAACTGAACAGCGTCCTTTGGGCCTACAAGACTACGTCCCATTCAACCACCGGGAAAACCCCTTTTCGGTTAACATACGGAACCAAGGCATTAATACTGTTGGAAGTATATGAGCCCACCAGACGAACCGAAGAACCTCTGGACGAGGAGATGAACGGCGAAACCGTTAGGGAAGAACTCGACTTAGTCGAGGAAGTCCGGTCAGGCGCCGCTCTCCGTGAGGCATTACTCAAACAAAGGATAGCCTTGAGGTACGACATGAAGGTCATCAAACATAAGTTAGTAGGCAGTTTGATACTCAAGAGGAACCACAAAGACTCTCGTAAGGGCAAGCTAGCCGCGAACTGGGAAGGCCCCTATCGCGTCCGAGCGAAGACCGAGAACAGGGTATATTACTTGGAAAACTTACAGGGATAAGAACTTGCTCGACCATGGAATGCTGAAAAGCTCAAACAGTACTACAGCTAAGAGCCGAACACACCCCCAGTGGGAGCGATCGAAATCATAAGTGCGGCCTAGGTACAAGCCTAGCACCTCAGGTTGAAACGAAACGACAATGGCCTGCTCTATTAGTCGAGCATACACATGGTCCTTCGGGGGGGGCACGTACACCGAGCATCCCCGTCGTAACAGTACCCCGATAGTGGAATTCCCTGCTTGCGAAGGGACCGTTCACGCTGTGAGACTTGGACCCCAAAACAACGAGGCCTGAGATTCACCCCAGCCGGGCACAGGACCCCGGCAGTCAGCCAAGTTCCCCACACTTAACGAGCACGTTACAAAACCGAGCAAAATCCCTACCCAAAGTTGCGACTTAAAGCATATAAAAAAACAAATAACAAAAATACATTATTTATTCATTCATCAAACGGAGTACAGAAAAGCATAAACACGAGAAAACTATTTCTTGGTTATGGCGCAGGAACTCCTCCGAATTGATATACTTAAGATAATCTTTGTCCCACTCAGAGTTAGAATCATGCTCCCGAGTGACAACCTCCCTCTTTGAAGACTTCAACCGGATCATCATGGCATGTCCCCCGCTAGACCAGGAAGCACCTTAAGGAGGGTCACCCTTCTTTTTCATTGGAGGAGGAGTCCGAGACGCCTTGGAAATCTTCTTGCTTTCAAAATGATCCATCGCGGTAAGTGAACCGAGGGTGAGTGTTAGCTGAAGATTTCGTTTGGGAAGAATATCCTTCGAAGGTTTGAAATTCGAAGGAAGATGGTTACTGATGACCATCTTTGAGATCAAAAATGGCTATTGATGGCCATGTTCGAGAATGATGGTTTAAGTTGGAACGGAGACAGTTAGCACTGAAGCTAAATTCGAAAAGAATCATCTTTGGGGACTTAAACGTTTTTACGAAATATGTAAAGTACTGAAGCTTAGCGTATTTTCGTGGCATTCTCGATTCTAATTACGTTGCCACGCGTCGAAAGAGGATTCAAGCGGGAGGATTTGAATTTCGAAGTGGTTTATATAACTGCACAAAGACAGATGGCATCCCAAGGATTCTTGTGAGTAACGTGGCATCAGATTAGTGTAGGACCGTTAGGGTCAAATTTAGTATAAATAAGGGTCTTAGTATTAGGATTCCGTGTGTTCATTTTGTACAAATCACTCACATACTGCTCAAGTATCAAGTGTTAAGAGAACGAGTTTCGCTGAGAAATGTACGTATGACACCAACACCATTTTAAATACATTTGTATCTTTCTTTATTCAAGTATCTTTTGATATTACTGCATTTCGTTTACTTTCTGTCATTTACATTCCTGCACTCTTTATTTTCATTCTATTTAGTTTCGAAGCATTTAAGTTTCTACACTTTAAGATTCTTGCACTTTACAGTTTTGTCTTATATTTTATCTTTATCTTACCCTTCACTGATGTTATATTTACGTGTATAACAAGGTGATTGCTAATCTTTATTTCTTTGATTAAATATTCCTTATTTCGAGACAAGCCAACCATAGACATAATTCGAACTATCATGAATAACAACCTTTTTGACTATGTCCTAGGATCAATCTAGTCGATCCTGCGAGTAACCAAATCATATTTATTATTGTTTGGAAGACTAGCGGTTGTTTACCGGAAATCACCGTAAACAAATTGGCACGCCCAGTGGGACTGTGTCAAACAGATTGTTATTAATTGATTGTTTTGTTTTGTCTAGAAAATATCAAGACCTTGTATGAACCTTAGGAACGGTAAATTAACCAACAGTGCAAAAACGATTCCTAAACGAAGGTACAACAAGAAAATGGTCAATGCGGCTAGTGGAGGGGGAAATCAAGATCCCCCACAAGGGTCAGGAACAGTAGCGACAAATTCTACGCACGTTTCGACTTCTACTCAAGAGGTGCAGGCTATACCAGTTTCGACAGGATCTGAACCCATGGGTAGTTCTCAGGCGGTACCCGAAAATACTACAGGGACAACAGGGACTATACCGGTTTCGAGTTTGACCACCGCGCCTCCATTCATCAGCGCAAGCGAGATACCACCTTTCTCGACTAACGCTGCAAGTCAGTTATTTTCCCCAGGACCATCATCAACTTTCGAAGGTTGGAGACCCAATTTCCAATACGGAATGCCACAATCATACATGACAGGATTAGGAGGAACGGGACCTACATTCACTACAACTAACCCAACAGCGTTTTCGCCTAATGTTGGTTCGATAGGTCGAAGCGGACAGAATACTGGCTTTTCTGCCCAAGTACCCCCTTTTACCACAAATAGTCAAGCAGCATTTCGACAGGAAATGGATGCAAGTAACCATGATATGTTAGGAACTCTTGCTAAAGAATTGGGCTCCATCTTGAATTCGTTAGCAACAAACATTGCTAGGACTAACCAGGATAATGTGGAAACTTTCCAAAAAATATCATCTCAAATAAATCGAATGGCAGATTTTTTAGGAGTTCCACAAAATAGACGAAGGAGCAACCGATCAACTTATCAGGAAGGGGAACCCATTCTAGAACAAGTTCGAGCCACAGTACCGCCACCTAGACCAACACCAGTCGAACAAAACCAAGTGATAGACTTAGAAACCCGAAGTCAAGCGACTAATGTTGGCCAACGAGCAGTTGCCCAGCAACAGCCTAATCTAGTTGTAGTAAGAAGAAACGAACATCCTGACGAAGTGGTCCATAGGGTTAGGAGAGACAATTTGGCAACAAAGAACAATCTCACCGCCATGATAGAGAGAATAATGGCTAACAATGGCCTTAATACCAGGCTTCGACGCCCAAATTATACATCCCCAATAGCAGAATATATCATGCAAACAGAATTGCCAAGAGGTACCAAAGTACCAAAATTTACTAAATTTTCAGGGGACACCAATGAGTCTACCGTGGAGCACATAGCCAGATATCTGACGGAAGCAGGGGATCTGGCGGGGAACGAAGATTTAAGGATTAAATACTTCCCTAGTTTGCTAACAAAAAATGCTTTTTGTTTGGTTCACCACGTTGCCCCCAAATTCCATAGATGCATGGGCACACTTGGAGAGATTATTCCATGAACAATTTTACATGGGTCAAACCAAGATAAGTTTGAAAGAGTTGGCTAGCATCAAGAGGAAGTTCACGGAATCTATAGATGATTACTTAAACAGGTTCTGTTTATTGAAATCAAGATGCTTCACGACTGTCCCAGAGCATGAATTAGTTGAAATGGCTGCAGGTGGCCTAGATTATTCAATTCGAAAGAAACTGGATACTCAATACCTAAGAGATATGGCCCAATTGGTAGACAGGGTTCGACAAGTCGAACGATTAAAAGCAGAAAAGGCCAGAGCAAGTAAAAGTTATAAGAGGGAGAGAGTAGCATACGTCGAAGCAGACGACGTTGATGGCGAACCTTTCGAAGATTCATACAGCATGGAAGAGGTCGAAATAGATCTTGCTGAGTTAAAAGAGGCGCCACCTTATTCTTGAAAATTGCTCACCCCTTCTAATGGAAAAAATCCAGTAGAGAATGATAAAAGCGATAGATTTCCTAAGAAAACCTATACATTCGACATCACTAAATGTGACGAAATATTTGATTTATTAGTAAAAGATGGCCAGATGATAGTACCTCCCAGTTCAAAAATTCCTCCGTTAGAACAACGGAAGAAGTGAGGTTTTTGCAAATATCACGGTTTTTTAGGCCATAAAACTTCACAATGTTTTCTTTTCAGGGATCTAATTCAGAATGCTATCAAGGATGGACGTCTGAAGTTCGCTGACAAAACCAAGAACCATATGAAGGTTGACACAGATCCTTTGAGTGTGGCTGACACTAACTTGTGTGAACCACTTGACGTCAACATGGTGGACGTATCTAAAATTGATGCAGCTGAATCGGAGATAAATTCAGGTGGAAAGCAGGCTACTGAAAGCCTAAATGCCAATTCAATCTTCAATACTGATGTTGAAGAATCCTTTGATGCTGAGATGACTGAAGATCTGAAAGGAAAAACAAGTGAGGCCACTGAAGACCTCACAGTGAAGCTTCAGCAGATACGAATTTCCGAGGCTCTTCCGGCAGTTGTTAACATGGTCAATGTTAGAGGGCCTTTATCTGAAATAGAAGAACTAGAAAAATGGCTGATAAGGGAGAAAGGAAATATTGAAATTCCACCAAGAGGGAACAGTCTGAAGGATTATCTCTGGGATTGTCATGTGAAAAATGGTGGAAAAATGCTGATGTGCCCAAGATGTTCAGTTATGCCAAATCGAATGGTCCAAGCCAATTTTGAGAGGGCCCTGCGAGAAAGAATGGAGCAGCCTTGGAGAGGAGGAAACTTATTGTTGAAGGTGTACCCAAGGACTGAAGAAAGCTTGGTGGGTTTCTTGGTCAGATGTCACAACGTTAACTCTGAGATTGCATTGTGCCCTAGGTGTGGAGCAGTTTATGATGAACTACTAGCAAGATCATTCGAAAGGGTGTATCTCTACATGGGTCGGGAAACTCAAGGACTTTGTCCCAACTTGTATGGGTTCGATATCAGGACCCCATCAAGGAGGCCTGATAGCCCACACCCTAGAGCTCGAAGGGTCACATTCAAAGTTCCTGCCAACATACCCAGGGATAGATGGATGCAAGCTGGTGCCAGAACCATCAAATGGTGAAGTTGGGACCAAGGAGGAAGAACTGCAATGGCATATAGGAAGCAATTCCATACTTCCAATCGAGAGATGTACAGGTTGGAGAACTACAAAGGCAAAAATCCTATGTCCAGATCCCAATGGAGAAGGCACTAGAGGATGAAGAAAGCCCAAAGGGAATACAAACCAAGGGAGACTGGAGAATCAAGTAGCAATCAAATCCCAATGCAGGGGGCAAGGACAAATAAACCTCCAGTGGAGCGTAAGCTGTTCGATTCTGAAAATGAGAAAGAAGAAGAAAAAATGCATTCCAGCCCCTGGAAGGAAGACGATAGGATGACAAATGATTTCGACTCAGACGGAGTATCATCGATAAACCTAAATTGCAATGTTGTGTCAGTACTCCCTCATGAGTTTAACCAAGAAATAGAAGTTGAAGATTGTGAGGAAGATGATGAGGAAGAGATGGCAAGACACAGACCTGTGTGTTATTATGTACTGAACAATGGGGCAGTCGAAGAGCAGAACGCTTTCTTCGAAAGGCCTGATGAAGGTATGAGGAATCATTTGAAACCACTCTACATAAGAGCCAAGATTGAGAATATTGGCATTAACAAAGTCTTAGTAATGGGGGAGCAGCAGTGAACCTAATGCCCCAATACATGTTGAAGAGAATTGGTATGTTTGATACTGATATAAGACCATATAACATGGTTCTATCCAACTATGAAGGCAAGATAGGGCAAACTTTAGGAGTAATTCAAGTGAATTTAACTGTGGGTTCCGTCACCAGGCCAACGATGTTCATGGTAATTCCAGCAAAGGCTAATTACAATCTTTTGCTTGGAAGAGAGTGGATCCATGGAGTGGCGGCTGTGCCTTCGACGATGCATCAAAGACTAACCATTTGGAGAGAAGATGGAATAGTAGAGAACATTGAAGGAGATCAAAGTTACTACATGGTTGAAGTCAATCAGGTCAATAAAACTAGTTTCGACAGGAATTTGGCGAACATAGGATCTTGCCATGCTGCTGAAGATATATACACTCCAAACAGAAATGCTTTATACTATTTGTCTTTACATCCTAATGGATTCCAATGGAATAGAGAGATAATGGACGGTCCAAAAGATACCCCACCGGTGGAGCATTTACCAACAATACAGCCAACAGGCTGGGACGACGATGTTGATCATGTCTGAAGCATCTTTTTTCGAAAAGATTTTGGCTTACATAGCCGAGAACAAAAGAAACACGGCTCTCGAAGCCGAGTTATCACACATGACAGTCAGTACGGTTCAAAGAGAAGCAGAAACGAGGGATTCTGGAATACATCCTACCCCCCAGTCCCTCGAAGATCCAGTTCAAGCCAAAGAAATCTCAGGAGAGGAGATGAGTCAAAGGCTGGATGCAATCTACGACGAAGAACCTTTGGGTTTCGAGAAAGACCCAATGGGGGCGAATATCAAAGTGTTAGCCCAAGACCCACTCGAAGAAGTAAATCTCGGAGATAGAGACCAGAAGAGGGTAACATACATCAGTGCAAAACTGGAGCCAACCTTAAAGGCAAAAGTCATCGCGTTGTTGAAGGAGAACAAAGATTGCTTCGCATGGGATTACGATGAGATTCCTGGTTTAGGGCGAGATTTGGTCGAATTAAAGCTGCCCATAAAGGAAGGGAAAAAGCCCATCAAGCAAACTCCCAAAAGGTTCGCACCAGAAATTCATTCGAAGATCAAAGCAGAGGTCGAAAGACTTCTACGATGCAAGTTCATCAGAACCACGAGGTATGTCGAATGGATTGCTAATATTGTGCCGGTTATTAAAAAGAACGGTTCATTAAGAGTATGCATAGATTTTCGTGATCTTAATGCAGCAACGCCTAAGGATGAATATCCCATGCCTGTGGCAGAAATGTTAGTAGATTCAGCCGCAGGCTTCGAATATCTAAGTATGTTGGATGGATATTCTGGGTATAACCAAATCTTCATTGCAGAAGAAGATGTGTCTAAAACAGCTTTTCGTTGCCCAGGGGCCATAGGCACCTACAAATGGGTTGTAATGCCTTTTGGTCTAAAAAATGCTGGGGCAACTTATCAAAGAGCAATGAATTCTATATTCCATGATTTTATAGAAACTTTCATGCAAGTATACATAGATGACATTGTGGTGAAATCTGTTTCAGATAACAGTCATCTGGACCATCTGAGCCAATCATTCGAGAGAATGAGAAATCATGGCTTAAAGATGAACCCCCTTAAATGTGCTTTCTTTGTGCAGGCTGGAGATTTCCCGGGCTTCGTTGTCCACAAAAAGGGAATAGAAATTAATCAAAATAAAACAAAGGCTATTATGGAAACAAAGCCTCCATCCACGAAGAAAGAATTACAGTCTTTACTGGGAAAGATAAACTTCTTGAGAAGATTCATCTCTAACTTGAGTGGACGCACACAAGCTTTTTCTCCCTTACTTCGAATAAAGCAAGGAAAGTTCGAATGGCATGCTGAACATCAAGAAGCTTTCGATAAAATCAAGCAATACTTGATGCATCCACCAATATTATCTCCCCCAAATGGAAAGAAACACATGCGCCTGTATATTTCAGCATCAGATAATACAATAGGTAGCATGTTAGCTCAAGAAGATGAAAATGGCATCTAAAGAGCCATTTATTACTTAAGTAGAGTACTCAATGATGCAGAGACTAGGTATAGTGCAATAGAAAAACTCTGCCTTTGTCTATATTTCTCTTGTATCAAACTAAAGTATTATATAAAGCCAGTTGATGTTTATGTTTCGTCTCATTGTGATGTGATTAAACACATGCTATCAAAGCCTATATTGCATAGTCGAATTGGCAAATGGGCGTTGGCTCTTACTGAGTACTCTTTGATATTTCAACCCCTTAAAGCAATGAAAGGTCAGATCGTATCAGATTTCATTGTTGACCATGTAGTGGTTGAAAACCCTCAACAATACGTAGAATTGAAGCCTTGGAAGCCATACTTCGATGGTTCAACCCATAAAGAAGGAACTGGCGTTGGAGTACTAATAATTTCTCCTGATGGAATTCCAACAAAGCTCAAGTACAAAATTGAAGGCCCCTTATGCTCCAACAACGAAGCTGAATACGAAGCACTGATTACTGGACTTGAAGCTTTGTTAGAATTGGGGGCAACTAGAGTCGAAATTAAAGGAGACTCTGAACTAGTGATTAAGCTATTGACGAAAGAATACAAATGTATCAAAGAAAATTTGATCATGTATTTTGTCATAGCAAATAGGCTGCTCAAAAAATTCGAGTACGTGGATTTAAATCACGTTTCAAGATTGAAAAATCAAGAAGCGAATGATTTGGCACAGTTAGCTTCAGGGTACAGGGTATCGAAAGAAAAACTAGAAGAGCTGATCGAAGTAAGAGGCAAGGCAATGGCTACCAGGCTCTCCCCAAGTGACTTGGAGAACTCACAATTAGGTTTTGCCAACAAACAAGAGTTTGAAGTTCTGAATATAGACTCTCTAGCAGACACAGATTGGAGAAGTCCAATTGTGAACTATTTAAAAGATCCTTCGACAGACACGGATAGAAAGGTAAAATATCGAGCTTTATCATACTTTTTAATGGGAAATGAATTGTTTAAGAAAATTCCCGAAGGAGTTTTATTAAAGTGTCTGGGCGAAGCAGAAGCATATTTGGCTCTCTCAAATGTACATAGCGGAGCATGTGGTGCGCACCAAGCGGGGCACAAAATGAAATGGCTTTTGTTTCGATACGGAATGTATTGGCCTTCTATGTTGAAAGATTGCATAGAATTTGCAAAGGGATGTCAGGAATGTCAAGAACATGCAGGTATTCAACATGCTCCTGCAAACGAGTTAAGTTCAATAATAAAACCATGGCCTTTTAGAGGTTGGGAATTAGATTTAATTGGAGAAATTCACCCCAAGTCTTCCAGAGGTCAAAGATATATTTTGGTGGGAATAAACTACTTCACAAAATGGGTCGAAGCGATACCACTTGCGAATGTGGATCAGAAGGCTGTGATTGAGTTTATTCAAAAACACATCATATACAGATTCGGAATCCCAGAAAGTATAACCACAGATCAAGGATCAGTGTTCACTGGGCGAAAGATGCAAGACTTCGCAAAAGAAATGGGGTTCAAGTTGTTTACTTCCACACCTTACTATGCTCAGGCAAATGGACAAGTCGAAGCAGCAAATAAGATAATAATTGGTCTCATAAAGAAACATGTAGGGAAAAAAACCTAAGAGTTGGCACAAAACGTTGGACCAAGCACGTTGGGCTTGTTGAACATCTCCAAAAGAAGCTACAAACACTACGCCTTTCCAACTGACGTTTGGACATGATGCAGTACTCCCAATTGAGATATATTTGCAGTCAGTTCGGATACAAAGACAGGAAGAAATCCTTCCAAACATGTATTGGGGATTGATGATGAACGAATTAGTAGACTTGGACGAAGACAGACTTCGAGCGTTGGAGATGATAAAAAGACAAAAAGAAAGGGTGTCCAGAGCATACAACAAAAAGGTGAAAGGTAAAACGTTTATCAATAATGACTTAGTTTGGAAAGTTATTTTACCTATAGATCGAAAGAATCAAGCACTTGGTAAATGGTCCCCACACTGGGAGGGACCCTTTCGAATCTTAAAAGTATTCTCAAATAACGCTTATGAGATAGAAGAACTAGCAGAAGATCGCAGGATCTTAAGAGTAAATGGGAAGTATCTGAAAAGATACAAACCAAGCATGCATGAAGTAAAGATTCTTGCAAAAACGTATATATTCGAAGTATGTTACGTAGGCCAAAATGGTTGAACTAACACCAAAATGGCTGTATGTTCAAACAAACATGCATGGTAAGTACAGTAAGAAGACCAAAGAAACGTCAAAATATTTTTCATTAATATCAAAGGAGTACATTCGTTACAGAGAAGGTGGTTCCCAAGAACATTGAGGATTACAAAATTCAAAACATGAAGCCTAAAACAACCCACCTCCTAGTTGATCCTTTGATCTAAACCCTCTAGGGACAGCAAGGGCAAGCTTTCCGCCTCGAACATGTCCAAGGATCCATATCTACGCATCCTTCTCACTATTCCTTTTTTAAGGAACATGTAGGACAAGAATCTTCCATATGGAAGACATGTTACTACACCTTGCCGAGCAGCAGCCAGAGAAACTGCTTCAACAAGTCCTTTGAAGATCATCAGAGGAAAGTTAATTTTCTTCCCACGGAGGGCACAGAGTATAAACTCCAAATCCTCCACCATGATGCTATTTTGATCATGGTTTCATGGATGAAAGTTGCCCACGAGGAGTTGGTGCCAAACCCTAATGACCTTGGCTCTGAAAGGATCATTGTCCATAAGAGTCCTCAACATAAGATGGGTGGTCATGTTGAAGGCATTGTCATCAAAAGTCTCTCCAGAGTTATTGCATCTCAGCAGGTTGGAGATGGTGGAGGGAGTAATAGTAATATGGGCCCTTCGAACCTCAGAGACGATAGTGGTTCTGCCTTCCGGATCTATGCGCAGAGACGCAAACATCCAAAAGTCCGCTAACATATTGGGATAAACAGATCCCTCCAGGATTTCATGGTAAAACTCAAGCTCTTGGTTAGCAAAGAGGGCGCTGATACTTATAAAGTTTTCATCAAGTTCTTCTTCAGAGAGTTTGAATTCTTTCTTGATGCAAGCCCTGATGTTAGCGTGAGTTAGGGGTAGTGCCATTAGGAGAAGAAAGGTTGGAAAAGGTTTTATCTGACTCTGTATTTGAGAGAATGCAAGAAGAAACAAAATTTTGGCAAGAGTTTGAAGAAAGTGTGAAGGAAGAAGTGGAATGCCAACCCTTTATATAGAATAAGTTGGCAGTAAAGGAACGATTCATTTTTAAATGTTTGATTGGACTGCGTTTGGTATTCCAAAGAGAAGTTATGGCTTCCGCCGTTTCCCGCCCCTTGGAAGTTGAAGTGTAATCATGATGAGAATTGATGCACGCACGTATCAAATAGACGTTTTGAAAAAGGTGACGTCATCTTTCAATGATGGTTACGGCTAAGGGTAGTAGAAACGTCAAGTCTAGGCTCAAAGGGCTGCGAAGGATAATCATGTCAGGTGGTTACATTTATTAAAATTACTGTGACAGTGAAAAAGTATATTTTGGCAAGTTTAGAGAATTGCTAGGGCATTACTTATGACAACTGAAAAATAAAATATGTGGGGAGATTGAAAGATAAAGTTGCACATATATATATATATATATTCTTGGAGAAATTTGATTACAAAACAAAATAAGTACGCAGCACAAAAGGGAGTACAAGGTTCGAAGCAACTAATCAAAATCCTTAGGAAGATTGTCTTTTATCTTCGAATACTGAGCTTCCCATGAAGACATACGGATTTCAAGCAATGCCCGTTGTTTCTTCAATTCTTCGATTTCTGGCACTAGCTTCTGCGCAGCCTCGAAGTATTGGATCCCTAACTGCGCCACTTCAGTCAATTCTTGCTCATTGGTTTGTTGAATTGTTGCCTGACGAGACTCAACTTCCTTTATCTTCCCTTCGAGCTTCGTAATTTCCTGCTTCCAGGATTCGATATTCTTCTCGCATTCATCATATTCTTCCTGTTTCTTCGAGCGTTTAAGCTTAAGGGCGTCACCCTTCTTCGTCGCATCAGTAGCAGCTTTCCATGAAGAACTATGAGAAGCCACCTTTGTAGTGAGTTGTTCGTCAACATTTCGCTTTCGAAGAATGTTGGATTGAAGCTGTTCGATTAGAGAACCCAGCAAAACAATCACCTTTGAGACTTCTTTTGAAACCAGAAATAGATCCACCTTCTTCAAAAGTTGGTTTAAGCTATGACATCTGGTAGGTTCCTTACTTAGAACTTCAACAAGGTTGGTTTCAAAGAACTTTTCCTTTATTTGATGAAGAAGACTAGGAATATCATCTTTGTCACCAGACTCTGCTCGAACAGTTGAAGAAGCTTCGAGCCCAAGAGGCGAAATGTTATCAATATTCATCATGGCCTTGAGGAAGTTAAGGGGATCAGTTTGCTTGAGTTGCTCCAATTCTGAAGGGGTAGGCATTGCTGGGGCAGGCGTCGAAGTAGTTTCAGGAGTGACTATGGTCCCAAAGGTCGAAGTTTCGTGAAGACCGGTCGTAACCAATTTGGAGGTTTCCTCCATAGCACCTTGTTCAGATACAGTATCTTCACTGCCAGTTGGTTGTCCAGCTGCATTGTTACTACCCGAACATTGACGATCTTCTCCCATATTTTCGCTCTTGTGAGTAGGAGGAGAATCATCAGTTGAATGGATTTCTTCAACTGGCATAGTAGGAATGATGGTCGCAAGGGGCTGAGCATCTTCGACAACTGGTGAAAGCACGTGAGATTTGTGTCGAGAGACATCTGTGTCGAGTAATTAGAATTGATTATGATGGAAAGTTTGCAAGAAGTCTATTTGCCATAAGGAAGAACACACGCTTACCTTGGAGATTATCAAAGTCAATGGTGAGGTCGAAAGCCTTGAGATCAGAAGTAGCTGTGCCAACATCATCCTACAGTTACAAGGTAAAATGTTAACTTAATCATTTAAGTTAAAATTTATAGAGATGATTATGTTATGAAATCCAAATACCTTGGCTGGTATGTTGTCTGGACTTGAGTTGTGGCTCTCTACAACGAGAATGGTACTAGCAGCCTTTAAGGGTGATTCTTCAGAAGACACCTTATCACTCGGCGACGTAATCTTCGAAGACCCAGACCCCTTTTCTTTGCCTAAAGGGGTGACAACCTTCTGTTTTTTCTTGTGGGCCTGCCTAGTACGAGGAGGAGATTTGTCTTCATCGTCTGAAACAACTATTTGAGAAGCTTTTCGCTTCGAAGGTATCGGAGGTTTCGAGCTATGAAAATGTAGATTGAGCAAATTGAGTACTATTCACAGGATATACAAGTTAGAATATAAAGTACGTATGTACCGTGGGTTTCTTATCAGTAGTGATAGAATCACTCCCACTTGTCTTGTTGCTCTTCGAAACTCCAGAACCCTTCTGTGCAGGGGCCTCTTTGATTTTTCTCTTTCGAGTAACGGCTGTAAGTAAAATTGGAATTAGTATTTCAGTGGAAAAGGAAAAGTTAGTCGAAAGATTGTCTAAACCCAAACCTTCAGGTATTGGAGTCAAGACACGAACATGTTCAAGATCTATATGGAGATGTCCTTTGAAAGTATCCAGGGTATGCTTAGTCGGGACCACTCGTTCAGCGTGTTTTTTAGTTCCTTCCTGAAGAATTTTTAAGGCATTCCCACACACAAACTAGTCTGGGAAAGGAGGGCTTAAAGCCACACCAAAATCAGCACTTGGCAGTGGAGGGAATTTTGGAGGATTAAGTTTGAAAGCCACTTCATAACGCAGTTCTGGTCGAACAGACGGGGGCAGTTTCAACTTATCCAGTTTAGCAGAAAACTTTTCACGTAAAATGACTGCAGCTTCATGAACGGTCCGACTAAGATCATCAGGCCTGTAAATAGTTTCAAAGAATTTTTGAAAGGCTTGGATTTCTTTAATATGAGTCGAAGTACCTTTGTGGAAGTTTTCCTGCACATCAGCAAAAGCTTCAGTTAGTTCTCGAGTAAGGCTCTGAGCATCGAAGATTTGCGTGGTGTAGTAATCTGTCAACCATTGATGGAAATTTGGAGTAGAATAAAAGGCAGGTTCGAAAGAAACAGGAGAGAGATTGGTAACACCAGTGTATCTGGAGATTTTTGATTCACACTCGTCTTCAGCTAGATACAAAGTATGTAGACACATATGATTTCTTTTCTCATACAAGCATTTGGGTTTCATTTGAACCAATCCGAATTGTCTCGATACTAGATTTGGTTGGTAGCAAAGGAGAACACACTGGCCCTTGGAGGGTCGAAGTCGGTGATAGAATAGCCTTGGGGTGAGAAAAGCTTCCCAAATAACCATGGATTCAGTTTGTTGATTCGGAGACATTGCTGGAAACTTTCGAGTGAACCATTCAGGACCCACTGTCCTTTGTACGAATGGAGCCATTGAAGGGCTAAATTGATAACGCTTAGCAAACATCATTATATATGCTAAAAAATGTTCGCGAAGCTTCCCAGTTTCTTCTTTTGGAGTTAGCAGAGCCAACCTAGTTCCTTCTACAGCTCGATTCTTGATGTTCGGATCTTCTTCATCCACAACACCTCGAAATGGGAGATGAGCTTCGAAAGTAGCATTGAGCCATAATTGCAACAACCAGAAGGGACCAGCAAAAAGCAGAGGTCCTGTTTTATAGCTCTTAACAAGGTCTGTTGCTTCACCGAGATTTTCATAGAGAAATCCTAGAATTAATTGGCTTAGGTTTAGTTTTTTCCCAGCATGTAGCTGATTAGCCATACAAAGATACCTCTTTGCTACCTGTATGGACCTAGAATAGAAAACGCACCTCGAGAGCCATAATGCTAGAAAAGCAATATGCTCTTCATCCGAGACTACTGCATTGGTTTCGTCATGATTGTCACTACCGCGAAAAATGGATCAGAGTCGCCACTAATATATTTATCCCATAAGGGAAAGGAATACCAGAAAACCTAACTCAGAATAAGAAAAAGGTCTTTCGACCAAAGAATAGGGCACGGGAGTCGGTTACGCAAGGGGAAGGTGTTATCACCCCCCACGCCCATCGTACTCGATGGTATCCACCTATGTTTGTTTCTATCTAAAGGGTGTATATCTATGTCTAAAACCTAAATGCGAATGCATGCAAAAGAAATACGGGGAAAAGAAGGAATTATTTACAAGTGTGCTCGCTTAGGCCCCGCGACCCAATGCCTACGTATCCTTTTCAGGAATCAGAGCGACCGTAGTTCGGCTCAATAGTTTCCATTTGTTTTTTGTTTTTTAGTTGAACAGAGGTTAAGGTCACAATCCACGATGCTCGACCTTTGGAGACTTATACGCCTAATTCTGGACTGGACTTAACTTGTTCTTAAGAGCCTAACAAGGCAAAAGAATGAACTTGGGTTTGTGTCTTTTATTGTAATTCCATGATGAATCAAAACTCACTACAAGGCTTCGCATCACTTCCTTACTTTGTTTTAAGTTTGAGCCTTTATTAAGCATTTTGAATGTTTTCTTTTGGTTCGGTATTTTTTAAGGGAATTTATTTGTGACTTAGATCATACCAAAAGAGTTTTTTTGAATATTTAGAGAACACACATCGAGGCCTACACCTCAATCGTTTCTCTAAATAGCGGTTAAGAAATACACCGAAGCCTACGCCTCAATCATTTCTCTTCCGCTAAGTAGAAAAGAAATACACCGGGGCCTACGCCCCAATCATTTCTTTCCTACTATGAAAAATAGTAGCGGTATGATCCTCGTCGGTATTTATTAGGTTTTTTAAGATTGAAAAGAAAAATAAATGAGAAAGGGGAACTATCCTATTTTCTAATCTAATTGTTATTCTAATTCCTATTTAAGATCTAAACTAAAATCTAAAGGGAATTAACTAAGAAGAAAGTTGTTTAAGTTGACTAAAGTCAACTTTAACAACTAGGGGTATTTTAGACATTTCACAAAATATGAAAATATTCACAAAAAGAAAGAATTAAAATCTAAATTCACGAGAAAAATATTCACAAGTATATTGTATTTTTATCATGTTGAAAATATTTTTAAGAATTAAAACTAAAAAACTATGTATTTTTATTATATGTACCAATCACAATTTAAGGAAATCAACAATTAAAATTCTAATAAAAAACAATTATTCCTAAAAACTCTAGTTGGTCAAGAAATCTATTTTTATTATTTTATATTTGAATGGAAATTGCATTATAGAACAAAATTAAGAGAAAAAACTAATTTCTATACATTTCAAAAATCTGTCAACCAGGGGGTGCAGAAGCAATTAGCATATGGACTGAAATTATGAAGCAAGGCGTTTGGGCCAAAAACTGGGGTGGTGCAGAAATTAATAGTGGCGCAAAGCCCACTGTAAAACGAGGCTCAGCCTCATCATTACCATCATTCCCATTTCCTTTCATTTTGATTACCAGCATGCATGTTTATTTACCTAACCTATGGTACTTAATAAAATGTAACGTGCACACAAAATATAATAACCTGGCATCAATAGGTCAGTTCTTCCTTAAGTCACAAAAGGACAAAACAATTAGCCAGGGCCAATCAGAATTCAACACCTCACAGCCCAATCATATGCATGAAGACAAAACTGAAGGAAAATAGGAGAGTGAGCCAACACATGCGTGCCACGTAATCCCCTGGAAAAAGAAAAGATTGCTCAACACTCAGACGCCGGAGATTCTCTCCGGTCGTCTTCTCCGGCCAACACACGGCGGAGATGGACGGAATATTTCCAGAAATGCAAAAAGTGGACACCTTTCCACTCGATTTTCAACGCTGATCATGAATATGGCTTTAGATTCTATTGATTCTAACTCTAACATCCTAACCGAACGCGTTTTCAAAACCCTAGCTTTTAAGAGCTTCAGCAAACTTCAATCTAATCATGTACTCACACTCACAATCAACTCTAGCATTCAAATGCATCCAAAATATGAACATTTTATGTGAAACGAGTTAAGATGCAAGGGACACAAAACTATGCGCATAAGCATACATGAACGTGTGAACATATAGAGCTATGTGAAAGCTATGTAAAACTCACCTGGAGAGCCTCGAACGAAACTTCAGAAATCTTCTATACCTCAAGAACCTTTGAGTAGCTCTTAACTTGTGAGAAATAAACTCACAGATCTGTCACACAGCGCGGAAGGAAGAATTGACGTCTTAAGGTTGGCGATGATGATGATGTCGTGAAGAATCTTGAAAGGATGATGGAGGTTGCAACAATAACGGAGAGAAGATTCAAAGATGATTGATGATGAAAACCATGGAGCATTGAAGGTTGATGAGAGGATACGAGTGATGAAGTTTGGTTGGAGGTAGTTGAAGATGATGGAGATGATTCCGTTTCTGTTGTGGTTGTTGATCGGAGAAGGTAGTTGTAGGGTGGAGGTGAAGGTTGTTGAAGAAGATGAAGATTCAGTTTCATGTTTGTTACAAAATGTAACAAACTTTTCTTTTGCCAAGAGAGTGCGAAGAGAACCGTGATGAGAGAAGAGAAAGATGAGAGAAAGATGAGAGAGTGGTGAGTTTTGGAAACTGAAGAAAAATGAGGAATGAAGCGTGGTCTTGAAAATATGAAAGGATTTCTCTTTTATAGTGTGCTGCATGGAATGTTATGGTGTGGAGTGTAGTAGCTTGCAACTGATGCTTTGCCCAACAAAATATGTTTGAGACGTCAACTTCATGTGCGTCAAGCCCTTGCTATGGTTCACTATCTTATTCGCACTCAAGATCGTTGCAAAGAGGAGACGTAGTGGAGTGATGTTAATGTTAAGCGTTCGTCGAAATGATGCTGGTTAGTGTAAGAAAAACGATTTCGAAGTTGCGTTATCACCACTGATACCATGCCGCAATAACACCGGCCCGGGCTTGACATACTACCGTTTTTAAATGATGAACTTTAAAGCCTTCCAACTTGTCAACCAACGCCTCAAATAACTTCCCCTTCTGTTCATGAGAAAGACCACACATAATAGACCATGTCTTGAGTTGGAACAAAGAAGAGACACAGCCTGGAACTCATTCACAAATGCCTTAAAATTCGGTGATCAGCAAATTGCAGATAGCCTGCGCGCGAATGACTTGTGTCTGTCCTGAGGCCTATGTCGTAACGCAGTTCCAAGGACTCAACTTTGAGATCCCCTATTTTTCCAAGCACTCAACCAAAATCCGATATTTTCAGCTCACTGGATAGAGAACATAAGGTATAATAGCATGACGTTGGAATTTATTCAAGGAGATTCTTGCAATACTATAAAATACGCCTTGAATATGGCAGGCCAAGTGTTTGATCAAATGCCTCACGTGTGCCCTAGCTAAGAACCACACAATTTCAGTTACAAGAGCGTGACTTTAGAGCTTTGTATTTTCCTCACCATCAAACCAAAGTACATGGATTTTAGCTCATTAGATAGATATCATGGGATACAAGAGCTTGATGTTTGATTTGGATTTAAAATGCACCATTAGCTCTTAAAAATCGAACTTGAAAATGGTCCACCACATGTTTGAGCGAATGCTTGCGCTGGCGAGAAAACCTGCCTGGGAGCTTGACTTGATTTAGTGAGAATCTTCGTACTTTGCATCTCTTTAACTCTCTAACCATACTTCAAATGGAAAAACATTCAACTACAAAGTTGTTCATCCCCATGAGATTAACAATATTGATGTTGAACATTTTCTGAAATAATGCATAGATCCACGTGAAATCAGGCTGCGAAGTGAACTGGTCAACCATTCTCAAAATTCCAGAAATTTCACTAAGTGTAGAAGTTTCCATTTTAGAATTTTCTCATTTTAACTAACTTTCCCAAAATGGTAAATTTTAGTTAAAACTTGATTTTATTCATTTCTTTGACTTTTCTTTGACCGATTTTTCCACCAAAAGTCAACATTTGAATATTGACCTTGATTTTGACTAAAAAGTCAACTGTTCTAATTTTCTCCGATTCCAGATGAATTTCCCGATTAATCTGTTTCCGATCTAATTCTCAATCAATTTTCAACCAAAGAAGCTCCAATGAATATTTCTTCAGGGCAACCATATTTCATACTCAAAATCATCTCCTGATTAAATTTTGACCAAAAAGTCAACATGGTTGACTTTGGTCAAAACCCTAATTTGGAAATCCTGATGAACCTGAAGCTTGCATCTTTCAACCAAGGCTCTGACTTGGAGATGATAGAACCCTGATTGTAGGAGGACTTCAATGGAAATGATGCCATACAATCAGACTTCAAATCTTCCCTTATTTTTGATCAGGAATTTCTTCTGCAGAAGCTCTTTTCTTATCAATTCTGGATAGTAACCATGATATGGATGAATGTAATGGATGAATGGCCTAAATGAGGTATGCACATGAATGTAATGTGAAGGCCAATTGGGGAATAAATAAGTGGGCAAATTTTGGGGTGCAACAGCTGCCCCTATTCAATCTTCTTGGACCCGAATGTATGAACAATACCAGTTCTGGACATTTGAGGTGGGAGTGGATTGAATACCCCGAAAGTACCATCAAAATTTGCATTCTATGGTATAGCAAAGAGTATTGAATATTATCAAAGGACACCAGCCAAAGGTGGACCTTAAACAGGTTGCTAACCTCAGTTAGACTTCAAAAAGAGACACAGCCGAAGGGTGACTCAACAAAGGATGAAACCAGCCGAAGGGGAATCCGATCCTAATTGCTAACCTTAATTAGACTTGAACAAAGAGATGTAGCTGAAGGACAACTCCAAAAGGAAGAAACCAGTTGAAGGGGAATCTTGCCAAATTGCTAACCTCAGTTAGACTTCAAAAAGAGACACAACCGAAGGGTGACTCGATAAAGGATGAAACCAATGGAAGGGGAATCCGATCCTATTTGCTAACCTTAGTTAGACTTGAACAAAGAGACGTAGCCGAAGGACGACTCCAAAAGGAAGAAACCAGCCGAAGGGGAATCTTACCAAATTTGCTAACCTCAGTTAGACTTCAAAGAGAGACACAGCCGAAGGGTGACTCGATAAAGGATGAAACCAGCCGAAGGGGAATCCGATCCTATTTGCTAACCTCAGTTAGACTTCAAAAAGAGACATAGGCGAAGGGTGACTCTAGATCTGAAAAGGTATGCCAATAATCATTGGACTTTACTGAAGAAGACTAGTAACGACTAGACTCTTATTGGGGATGTTGATGAACACTGAATTTAAAGGCGATGCCAATAACCATTGGGCTTGAATGAAAGAAAGGCTAGTGACAACTAGAATCAATCAGGGGATGCCAGTAAACACTGGGCTTTCAAAAAGGCATTGGTGCTTGCAGAGCACGAGAATTACATGAATCCCTCAAGCCAACAGACGGGGTGTAACCCTTCAAGGGTGGCAATCATTCGAATTGCCACACACATAGTATGGGTTTCAAATGATTGAAAAATGAGATGGGTTGGGTGCCCACCCTCATTCGCACTCTATTATGCATGCAATATATGGGAAAATAACCAAGGCAAAATTTGCAAGAAGCAAGAGATATCCCTTATGCAAAAGGCAGTAAGAGGACTCACAAAAGGTAAGTACAAAGAGAAGAACGGTAACGACCAGACTCTATTAGATGATGCCAGTAAACACTGGACTTTGTAGGAGGTATTGTTACATATGGAACATAAGAACTACATGGTTCCCTCAGGCCAAAAGGCGGGGTGTAATTCTACAAGGGTGACAATCATTCGAATTGCCACACACAAAGTATGGGTTATCCAAACGATTGAGCTCAGCAAACGGGAAATAACCATTGTCGCCCTCAGTTTTTTACTACCTCTCGTGTGAGAGATACGAACTGACTCTTCTTTTGTTTATGAATTTTGAAAATCAGAGAGTCGCCACCGACTTTTATTTTATCCAATTAAGGAAAGGTTTATAAAAGAAACAGAAAAAGACCTTTAAGAGATTTTGGGTAAGGGGGTAGGTTATACAAAGGGAAGGTGTTAGCACCCTTTGTATCCATGGTTATCCATGGGCTCTTAATTGCTTAGCTCACTTGTTTTGAATCTTTTGTCTTGCCTTGAAATGCTTGTATGTGGTCTTAAAATTCATTTTGTAAATTGACTTTATAATGATCCTTGTGCGGATGTATACAAAGTGTTTTACCTTTCGAAGGATGTTTTGAAAAAAGAACGTTAACTTCGTAATGATCCTTGTTTGGATATATACCAAGTATTGTCTTTTTTGAAAGTTTTATTTTGAAAAACAATGATATATAAGAGATTTGTTTGTTTTGATTTGAGCAAGCAATTAGGAGGTCTACCCTAAGTTTATAAGGTCTTTTCCTATTTCCTTTAGAAAATTATCCTTTTACCGGATGTAAACAAAGGTTCGATTTTGCATTTGAAACAGTAGAATTTGATTTGTTTGAAAAAAGAGTAACAGAGGGATTACCCTAAGAGGTGGAAGTGTGATTGTGTTTTTTGATTCAGATATTTTTATCTTTGAAGTTAGTGATCTAACGCTTCGGTTTTTATCTTTGACATACACGCAGTTTTATATGTACTGGAATTAAAATCCGGGAATGTAAAATGCGGAAAGTAAATCTACGCTATTACATCGATTGTGCGGGAACTGTAAACTACGCTATTTACATGAATTTGACAACCTATACACTTATCTAGGAATTTAAATTGCAATAAGATAAAAGAAATATTTTTGGTTTTTTGGATGGTTGATTTTAATTAGAATTAATGCATAATTAATTTAATTAAAATGCTATGCATTAGAAATAAAATTTAAACCTAAAAAATTAAGTCTAAAATATGTTCATATTGCTTGTTAATTAATTTTAAAATAAAAACTAATTTTTTTTGGATTTTTGAAGTTGTTTTGAAAATTATTAAGTTAAATTAACATATAATTATACAAATAATTATACAAATAATTAAAACTTAAAGAGAAAAATATTCTAAATATGTACAAAATTTGTCTATAATATATAAACTAAATTTAATAAAAAGAACAAATTTTTTTCTGATTTTTTGATTGGTTGAAATAATTAAAAAGCAAATATATAAATATATACTAATTAATTAAACAAAATATTTTAATTATTAAGAAAAATAAAATATTTTTATGTCAAAAATTAATAGATTATTTTATAAACCTAAAAATATTTTTATTATATTTTTTTGATTTTTTAAACTATTTTAAATTAATTTTATAAGGAAAACTAAATAAAAAATGAAAAATATAAAATAAATGATCAAGTGTGCTTGATCTATGAGGGAGTATGATGTTCATGCATGATCTGGTGCGTTGGATGTGTTTTTAGTGGAGATCTACGACTCAGATTAGTAGACACATGGTGCACGTGGATAGAGAGATAACATGTGATCATTCAGAATTTGAAAATCCAACGTGGGACCCACGCAGGCTGACTGGCGAATGAGGAAGAAGGAAACTGCCACGCGTGCTGGTCAAAGTTTCCACTTTACTATTCATCGTCTTCTTCCTTGGTACCTGCGGATTTTCCTGCAAACTTACCTGCAGATTTTTCTTCAGATTTCCATGCTTTTAAAAACCTACAAAAACGGCCATGAACAAAAACAAGGGGCACCCAGGTCGACTTAAAATGACCTCCTGAACACGATGGTGGCATTAGTTTTGGCTAAAAACGCATGGAACATGGTATTCGAATGTTCACATACTTGAAAAAAGTTAGAAAAAATGCATGAATATGTAACTTTCAAAGCACGAGTTTTATGAACATGTAACCATGAGTAATGATCCCAACTTACTATATTAGGTCCCAGGAGATGATTAGAATGATTATATTGTATTGATAATGGTTGGAATATAGAAAATGAAAATTACAAAGCTTTGATATTTTTTGAGAATTTTTGTGAACTTCTTGGCTATGCTCTTGCTATATTTCGTCCCCTTTGTTGTTGAAGTGTCTTGAGCTATTTATGAGCAAGGAAGTGCTGCAAATTGAAGCTAAGAAGCATTCATTGCTTTGTTGAATTTTTGACTTTTTTAATAATATATAGCTTTGAATTCAAGCAACCATGGCTTGATTTTCTTCACTCTCTTGCCCTAGGCCTGCTGTACCATCTCTTTGGGGCAGAGTTGAATCAATTTTGAAGGCTCTAGCTTAATATCAAAGCAACATAACATTATCTTGCACCATTTCTTTTTCAATTTAATTTTAAATGTAATAAAATTAAACCAAAATTCTTACGTGGAAACTTGCATGTAAGTGTTCAAACCTTTCCTAAATCATCTTGGCAACTTGTTAGAAGTGTTAGTTTGCATTAAAGCATGTTTAATTATGAGACAAGAAAGTTAGAAAAAATGCATGAATATGTAACTTTCAAAGCATGAGTTTTATGAACATGTAACCATGAGTAATGATCCCAACTTACTATATTAGGTCCCAGGAGATGATTAGAATGATTATATTGTATTGATAATGGTTGGAATATAGAAAATGAAAATTACAAAGCTTTGATATTTTTTGAGAATTTTTGTGAACTTCTTGGCTATGCTCTTGCTATATTTCGTCCCCTTTGTTGTTGAAGTGTCTTGAGCTATTTATGAGCAAGGAAGTGCTGCAAATTGAAGCTAAGAAGCATTCATTGCTTTGTTGAATTTTTGACTTTTTTAATAATATATAGCTTTGAATTCAAGCAACCATGGCTTGATTTTCTTCACTCTCTTGCCCTAGGCCTGCTGTACCATCTCTTTGGGGCAGAGTTGAATCAATTTTGAAGGCTCTAGCTTAATATCAAAGCAACATAACATTATCTTGCACCATTTCTTTTTCAATTTAATTTTAAATGTAATAAAATTAAACCAAAAGAGAAATAAAATGTTATGGGCCTTAGGTTGGTCGTGGAAGGCCCTTAACATTATTGGGAACATGTTTGGATCATGTAAACTTGGCCCCTTTTGGAAAAAAACCATTTTTGATCAATGTTGATTTCATGCATTTTCCCAAAATATAGCCAACTTCAACAAGGCATAAATCCCTCAATTTTGATCATATGAAGGAGTTCTTGTACTTTTTAGAAACCTTAAGATGTCCTCTACAATCCACCTTGGAAACTTTTTTTCATTTGGAGAAGTTATCTTGATGTTATGGCCCTTGACAAAAAACCACTTTTTGTTGACTTTGAAAATGACCTGTAATGTCTAAGCTCATATTTTTCAAATGGTGAATCCAATGACCATGGGACCAATTGCATTTGAAAGATAATTGAATTTCCTTCAAAACAAGCTTTGGTTGGAATTTTTTGAATGAACGATGGGAGAGTTATGGCCGGTCAAAGTTCAGTTGACTTTTTAGGAGAAAACCCTAATTTTGAAACTTAGGGTTTTGTTGATTTTTGATCTTTCCTTGATGAATTATGATCAACCAATGATCAAATGATGAATCTTTTGACAAAATATGGATGATGACAAAAAATTTCATTTTTGACTGTCTGTTGACTTTTCGGTCAAACTGGTCGTCTGTTGACTGTTTGAGCTGCTGACTGTGCGTCTGAGCGAATTGGAGTTTGAAAATTTTTATGGTGGTACTTTGAGATATATGGAGGTCCATGAAATCCATTTGAGGTCTCAAAAAACTTGTTCTCCTGAAAAAAAACAAAAACCCTAGTTAGGGACTGTTCGTGTAGGAGACAGTTAAGCGTACCTGATTTTTGTGCAATGCTGAGTCTCTGCTGATCATGTGATTATCAGAAGACTTCTAGAACAAAAATTTTGGAATTTTGCAATGCAAAAGATTGATTTGATTGATGGTACAAAACACAGAGAATCGCGCTGTCAGCGAGTTTGACTGTCAACTGGCTGTCTGGGCCTTAACGTAACAGTTAAAGTGAAAATTCAACAGTTAAAGTTAATTTTTTCTTTTTGTTTTTTGTTATGTTAATGGTGAAAATTTATTTACATGAGTTGTTAGAAAAACACAGACATAATAAATAAATAAAATATACTGTACGCGAACGAAATTACCGATAATAATCTTGAAAAATCTTTAATGCACAGAAAAATAAATATTTAACTGGCAGAAAACACACAAAATATTATCTGGATAATTAAACTACAGTACGACAAATAATACGACATTTAATACTGATAGTACAAATATTACATAATATAATGAACAGTACGACAAATAAACGGTACATTATTTGAAAACAAAAGATACGACAAACTTTAAGAATGACGATTAATAACCCATGCTATAAATAATAACATATAGATGATTGGGAGTATAAACAACCCAGGTCCGCATTTTTCAGGACTATGCAGACAGAAAAAGGACATGATCACCACCACGACGGTAATGACCATAAGAAAACACGTATCCATCCACTTCGCCATTTTTGCCGGGGAAGAAGAGAGAATGAATATGAAGTAGGAATTTGAGAGATGAGTTGAAATTTGATGTGAGAATTTATGGAAAAAAATGAGAGGTATTTATAGAGTGAAAAGAAGGATAGAGACGTTGGGGAATGAAGTGATTCCGTACAAAAAAGGAAAATTTGAGTGGTAGTAGGATTTGAAAGAAAATGTATGGTAGGGTTTGAAAAGAGAGATGTATAGAATAAAGTTAGGATTTGATTTTGAAAGAAAGAGATTTGAAAAGAAAGGAAAAGATTTTGAAAATAATAGAATATAGTACAAAGATTAGTGGGAAACAAAAATTAATAATAATTTACTCGTTACCAGTACAGTCTGAATCCCCAGACTTTGCGCCTCCAAAAAGATTTAATTCTGTACCAATTGCGTCAGTGCTATTTATCTGCAAATAAATCTCAAATAAACAGCGTGTGTGAAATGATAAACAGTACTTGGCGTTTGTGTAAGAATAAATTCAACAGCGAACCAAAATACCGTATAAGAAATATTCTAAAAACCGAGTGTTCATAAAATCTGGAAATAAAATCCAAGATTATATGAAACTCTCAATTTTTAGATAGAAGTCTGTTGCCTTCTTTCTGAAAAAGATGCGGGAAAATTTTGGGGTATAACAATTGCCCCTATTCAATCTTCTTAAACCTGAAGAGACTGTTTGGGATCTGAAGGTAGAAGATGATTGAATATTTAGATGCCCTGAAAATTTGCACTTACCTCCACCGGAAGAGATGTTGGAAATTGCATTTGAGTGTTGTCTGAGAAATGTTGTTGGCAGATCGAAACATTACCTGAGATGGGCTTTCAGATGCCATCTGGCAAATGTGTTGATGGTTTGTTCATCAGAATGAATCCATTGATTATATCTTGATGAAGGATTTGAAAACCTCTGCGTTGACCGTTACGGAACCGTCCGAGGTTACCGCTTTAAATCTTAGAGGATGATCGTTACGGAACTGTCCAAAGTTTTTCCGCTTTAGATTTTGAAAGTTGATCTATGAGGAACCGTCTGAGGTATCAGCTTTAGATCTTTGAAGGTTGATCGTTGTGGAACCGTCTAGATATCCGCTTTAGATTTTGAAGGTTGATCGTTCTGGAACCGTCTAAGGTATCAGCTTTAGATCTTTGAAGGTTGATCGTTGTGGAACCGTCCAAGGTATCGACTTAGATCTATATTGCTTGTTTTTTGAGTTGATAGGAGTTTTGGAAAGAGAGATCTCTTCAGAATGAATCTTTGGCTTGATTATATCTGAGAGGAATGTTCGTCTGAATAGAATTCAGGGGAACACTGCATGTGATTGAGAACAACTTTTCTGAGGATATTCGTCCACCTGAAAAAGATCAAGTTAGTGACATGCAATGTCATGATGCATGTAATGTATATGTTGAGATTCTCAATCTAAAGGAGAAATATGCATGTTATGTATGCATTTGTCATGAAACATTATATGCTGTGTATGAATATGCGTATGATGTATGACTTATGCAGTTTAGAGCGTATCAAACTTCTGGTTGGGAAAATAAATCTCTGCTTGCTATTTGGAAATGAAGGCATTGTGATTGTTGATGATCTTTGTCGTCTTGTTCGAGTATACCCAGCTAGGGACCTTCTTTGTGGACCAGGGTGCTCTGTTAAGGGATCTTTGACTACTGCTTGGAGATGAAAGGTAATTTGAAAGTTCTGATTTTGATGCCCTTTTAAAATGGGAATGAGAAAAATGCATAATCCTCCGATGCACTATTTGACCAAGCCTTGGTGTGGAGGATCACACTTTCTGGGGATAGTGATCTTGAACAGCCCTGCTGGGGAATAAGATTTCTCGAGTCACTTTGTTGGAGAGAAAAATCTCATTGAGGAATTTGCTGAGAAATGCATCTCTGTTGGGGATTTTTCTTCTGATGCTGGTTTCGGGATGATGTCCAGATGTTTGGAACATTACCTGAATGCTATTCCTGTTTTTTCTTATAAACATCAATCATATTCAAATGCATATGTTCATTCAACATTATCATTGGGACGTTTACGTATTCAAAACAGAAAAATTGAAAACATTGATTTTGAGCATGAGCTGCATTGATTTTTTGAAAAAGAGCCATAATAGGCTGATTAGTACCAGGAGACAAAAAATCCTAGTAGTAGGAAATTGTCATAAAACTTTGAAAAGTACTTATAAAGAGAAATAGCTATGTGAAAACAATCCAGTCAAGTTTCAATTCTGCTATTGCCAATCTGTCTTCGAACACCTCATCCCTCACTTGTTGGAAGAAAGTAATTGGACTGATCGGTGTCTTTGATGTGTTGAATCTTGAAGGTGAGTGGGTAGCCAAACGGGACATAGTCATATGCTTTATTCCCTAACTTTTGCCTAGGCTGCCTTTTCAGGCTTTCAGCCTACCGGGATAATTTTTATTTAGCCTCTAATTTTTGCCTGGATCGCCTTTTCAGGTTTTCAATCCACCGAGACGCTCATTTTTGCCTAAGTCGCCCTTTCAGGTTTTCAACTTAGCGAGCTTTTCTTTAAGCGAAGTACTTTTTGACTATGTCCGCGTTTACAGGGTGTGGGAAATCCTCGCCATCCATAGTGTTAAGCAACATGGCTCCGCCGGAGAATACTTTCTTGATTACAAACGGTCCCTCGTAAGTGGGAGTCAACTTGCCTCTGGGGTCACCTTGTGGTAAGATGATGCGTTTGACAACCAAATCACCGGTTTGATATGCCTGACTTTTGACTTTCTTGTTGAAGGCTTTGATCACACGCTTCTGGTACAACTGACCATGACAAATAGCTGCGAGCCTCTTCTCATCAATCAAGTTTATCTGGTCCAACCGAGTCTGAATCCAATCGTCTTCGTCTAGATCAGCTTCTTTCATAATCCTTAGGGAAGGAATCTGAATTTCAATTGGGAGAACTGCCTCCATACCATAGACTAAGGAAAATGGAGTTGCCCCTGTTGAAGTACGCGCTGTTGTGCGATAACCATGAAGAGCAAAAGGTAACATCTCGTGCCAGTCTTTGTAGGTTACCGTCATCTTTTGTATGATTTTCTTGATATTCTTGTTGGCAGCTTCCACCGTGCCATTCATCTTTGGTCGATATGGAGAGGAATTATGATGTTTGATCTGGAACTGTGTGCAAAGTTCAGTAATCATTCTGTTGTTTAAATTTGTACCATTGTCTGTGATGATCCTTTCAGGGATGCCATACAGACAAATGAGATTGTGCTTGATAAACCGGGCCACAACATTCTTGGTGGCAGAAGCAAACGAGGCTGCTTCTACCCACTTTGTGAAGTAATCGATAGCGACCAGGATAAAACGATGTCCGTTGGAGGCGGTAGGCTTGATTTCTCCAATCATATCAATACCCCACATTGCAAAAGGCCAAGGAGCTGTCAGGACGTTTAACGGGACTGGAGGTACATGTACTTTGTCGGCATATATCTGGAATTTGTTACAGGTTCTGGAGTGACGATGGCAGTCTGTCTCCATGGTAGACCAGTAATAACCTGCTCTTAAGATCTTTTTAGCCATTGTATGTCCGCTTGAATGAGTACCAAAAGCACCATCGTGTATGTCTTCCATAATCTGTTCTGCTTCCTTCTTGTTTACACAACGAAGCAAAGTCGAGTCATGGTTGCATTTGTACAGGATTCCATTACATAGAAAGAATTTAGCAGCAAATCTTCTTAGAAACTTTCTATCGTTAATGGATGCCCCTTCAGGGTATTCTTGGACTTCGAGATATCTTTTTACTTCATGGAACCATGGTTTTTCTTCCACTCCTTCGGTATCAAGCTCATTGCAATAGGCTGGTTCATCCAGTCTGTAAATGGTGATCATTGGCGCCTCATTGTCCCACCTGACTTTGAACATAGATGACATGGTAGCTAGAGCATCAGCTAGTTAATTTTCTTCGCGCGGGATATGTTCAAAAGTGATTTCTTCAAAATAAGGAATCAAACTCAGCACATATTCTTTGTATGGAATTAGATTCGGGTGATTTGTGTCCCATTCCTCTTTGACTTGATAAATTACAAGCGCCGAGTCTCCGTAGACCTCTAGGAACTTGATTCTTAGATCAATTGCAGCTTTGAGACCCAGAATACATGCTTCATATTCGGCTATATTGTAAGTGCAGTTGAAGCATAATCTGGCAGTGAATGGTGTATGTCCTCCTGTAGGAGAAATGATCACAGCTCCGATGCCATTGCCAAGTGCAATAGAAGCTCCATCAAAAACCATAGTCCATCGGGATCCTGGCTCGGGTCCTTCCTCCGGTCCTGGTTGTTCGTAGTCAGCGACTAGCATAATGTCTTCATCTGGGAAGTCAAAGTTTAACGCTTGATAATCATCCACTGCTTGATGAGCTAGATGATCAGCTACCACACTTCCTTTGATCGCTTTTTGTGAAGTGTACTGGATGTCATACTCTGTTAAGAGCATTTGCCATCTTGCTATTCTTCCAGAGAGAGCAGGTTTTTCGAACACATACTTGATGGGATCCATTTTGGAGATCAGGAAAGTGTGTCGCGGGCGAAAAACCGTTTTGTTCCTCTTTTTTGTGGGATGAGACACCTGATGCCTTCTTTGGGCTCGAGTGCTCATAAAAAATGATTTTTCTTTTGTACCGACCAAACTTTTTATTATTTCCAAAGGAGGAAAAGGAAAAAAGCTGCAATAACCTAAAAGTGGGGGGAGAGATCTTGGGTAAGAGGGTTGGTTATACGAAGGGAAGGTATTAGCACCCAACGTATCTATAGTACTCTATAGGTTTCTTTGCTTTGTTTTTCATTCCATGTTATTGAGAGGTTCTGTGAAATAGGTGGGACCTAAGGTGTTTGTTTGATTATGCTCGCAAAGATCATCGCGATCCTCTGCATACATATCCCTTAGAGGGAATCAGAGCATCTGTAGCTCGGGTCTACGGGTGCTAAGGTTTGAATGGTTTTTTTGTTTTGTTTTGCTCGCCAAGGATCGACCTTGTGCCTACGTATTCTCAAAGGGATGTTGAGAAAGTCAGAGCAATCGTAGTTCCCACTTATGCTAGTGGAAGCAAAGGAAAATAGACAAATGTCGTCTAAATGCTAGATGTATCTAATCTATATCATCACATACATCTGTTTGATTTTTGTTTGAAAATCTTTTCATTATAAGCCCGGGGCCATGCCACTTAGGGTGCTTAGAATGATAAAGATGTTTTTGTGTTTAACCAGCCTTGTGGCAAAAGTTTCAATGAAGTCAGCCTTGTGACAAAAACTTTGATTAATCAGCCAGCCTTGTGGCAAAAGTTTCAATGAAGTCAGCCTTGTGACAAAAACTTTGATTAATCATCCAGTACGGTGGTAAAACAGTTTGATTGATTAGCCAGCCTTGTGGCAAAAAGGGTTTGATTGATTAGCCAGCCTTGTGGCAAAAAAAAAGTTTGATTGATTGTTTGTGATGATATATAAGAGATACTCCTAGCATAGAGATGAAAAATGTCTAATCTCCTAGGGTATTTGGTTTGGATATTGGGGGATGCTTATAAGAAGCCCGTGGGTCCTTGTACGAAGCCCAAGAGGAGGCTATCCGAGGGTCCTTGTATTGTAAGCCCAAGAGGAGGCTATGGGAGGGACAATCCAGGGTCCTTGCATTGTAAGCCCAAGAGGAGGCTATGGGAGGGTCACTCGTTTGTACAAAGCCCAAGGGGAGGCATGGTATAGTTGGTTTGAGCTCTTAGAGCGATTTCACCGGGAAACCATACTCTATGTCCTAACCTAAACTAGGGAGATTCTTTGCACGAAGCCCAATAGGAGGCTATGGGGAACCTAGTGTTGTACTAAGTTGAACAAGCATATAACACAATCACAAATATGAACAAGTACAAACAAATATGCACAAGTACATGAACAGTTATATGAACAGTTATATATGACAAAGTGTGCGTGTATAATGGAGTTTATGAAGGAAATATACCTGTAAGCATGCTCCATTTGTATACACAGGGCTCGGGACTCACACTCGGGGAGAGGTCCACTTGAATTTATTCAAAGCTATGTAAACAGGTATTTACAAAGGGGCTTGGGACTTATACCTACATGGAGGCCCATGGTATTTTTGGGAAGATTTAAAGAAAACCTTCATTTTTGGTTTGTTATTCAAAGTTTAAAAAAAACACATTGATTGAGATATGTACAAAAGGCGTACAATGAAATACCTAATTTCATGTACTGGAATGGGTATGTACAAAAGGGCTTGGGACTTATACCTACATGGAGGCCCATGGTATATTGAAAAGTTTTTAAGTTTCTTTGAAGTTTTGTTGTTTTGAAAATGATTTGAAAATTGTTTGAAAAGATTTTATTTTGAAGAAGTTTTATTGTTTTGAAAAAACTGTACAAAAAGAAAAGAAATGGGACTTACACTCTCTAATATTCGAGAGGCCCCTGTCTTATTTTCATAAAACAGGGTGGATGGTTTTTGAAAATGATTTGAATGTTTTTTTGAAAGAACTGTTTGGAAGCAATTTGGAAAAAGTTTTCTGTTAAAAACTGTACAAAGAAAAACGAAAGGGACTTATACTCTCTAATATTCGAGAGGCCCCACTGTTTTGAAAAACAATGGGTTGCATGATTTGAAAGTGAATTGATTACTGTTGTGAAAACAGTTGATTGAGTTTTAGGCTTACCTCGAAGAATGAGAAAATTGGATTTCTGAGTTTGAGGTGTTACCGTGATCCTCAAGTGATGTGCTTGGAATAAATTAGGATTTAAACAGATGTTAAGCATCCTCACCAGCAGAAAAGAACGTCAGATAAGTTCACAGCTTACAGCATTCTTTGATCATCCAGTAATTGTTTATGGACTCCTACAGCAAATGGAAGACCAAACAAAACAGACAAAGCCAGAGAACAACAGAGAAATAATCTCGAAGTCTCGGATGAAGTGAGAAAATTCAAGTGATATAATCAAATAAAAATTTAAATGATTAACTACACCAGATAATATGAAAATGATAAATTCAAACAAAATTAATCTAAGAAAAGATATTTTTTTGTGATTTTTCATGAAAGAGGAAAATAATTAGAGAACATAAAATCAAATATGTATCTAAAGTATTTTTTTGTTGGAGTTTTTAATAAGGATTAGAGAAGAAAATAAAATCCTATATTAAATACTAAATCTCATTAAAATAATTATAGAAAAGATTAAAAGAGAATTAGTAAAAAAACTTAATTGAATGGGCCAGGGGGTGTTGAAAAACAGATTGGGGGTGCAGCCCCAAAATTGACTTAAGCTGAAAATAATTAAAAAAAGAATGGGCCGGACCGGGTCGGGTCAGGGTGACCCGGATCCGCCCAACTCTGGTAACAAGGGATGGGTTAGTAAAAACCCTAGGACACAAACAAAGGAGGCCACGCCTCTTTCTTCCTTTTTCTTCAATTTTCACGCTTCTGGTAGCAAGAAGAAACAACAACAATAACGCGAATCTCTCTCGGTTTCTCTCTTCCGCGATAATCACCATGAATTTTCGTTCCCAACCTTATCTCTTTCGCGAATGATACAACAGCAACTCTTCCCTCTCTGTTTTCCTCTCTTGATCACTCATGGCTACTCTCTATTTTTCTTGCTCGAAAACAACAAAAAAACAACAAACTTGCACTTAGTGCTCTGTAATCAAGCAGCAACGACTCTTCTCATGGTGAACAACAACGGCGGCTCTCTTTCCTCGGAACAACAACAACAGAAACTTGCCTCACAGAGAAAGAGCAACAGCGGCCATGGGAGAGTCCTCAGAGGCTCTCGGTTTCTTATTACAAAAACAGGTTATGTTTCTCAACTTTGTCTTTCTCTGTTTTGATTTTGCTTGCGGTGAATGACAACAACATAAACTCTCACCTTCGTTTCTGCATAATAGCTCACACTCTTGGTGAAACAACAACAAAAACTCTCGACCTCTTGCTCAATCGTTGTCGGTTATCCTCTCAGTGGCTCTCAGTGAACAAAAGAAAGGTAACACAGTTTCTTTTCAATTCCGATTTCCTTTTTCATGACATAGAAAAAATATGTTTATGCACTCTGTTTTTATTTATTTATTTTCAAATTGTTCATAGGAACCAAACACTTGCAGTAATAATTGACAGCAATGTTAGGAGTAAGGTGTGAGATGGACTTACCTACGGCGAGGAGATCTTCACCGGTTATTGTTGAGGTATGTACCAATTCTGTTTTCTACTTATGAACTTGTTGCAATAGATGTTGACAAGACTGCTGAATTTTGGAATTGATCGATGTATGTATCGAGTTCTTACGGTTGGCTGCAAGTTATTATTGTTGATTTGCTGAATTTTTGCTTTGAATGTCTGAACCGTTGCTTGTGAATTATAGGTGTGGTGCTGAATTTTGAACTGCTGCAGGTACAATCAACGGTTAATGGAATTATGGAGAGTGAAAGAAAAGAGGCTTACCTGCGGCAAAGATGTTGAAGATTCATCTATGGAGGCTCGAAGATGGGAGCCATCGTTGAAGGCGGCTAGCAAGCAAGGTATGAAGGCCTTCCCTCTTCCTCTTTCTTTTGTATTTTGTAACTTAGAAGTTACAGAACATTGGCTGCCTTCTCCCCTCCTTTGTAACTATGGAACTTTATGAAAATTATGAAAAGAGAGAAAGCAAGAACTTAAGTTGCTTTGGTGTCCTTTGCAATGAAGAGAACACCTCTATTTATAGGAAAAGCTTAGGATGTGTTTGGCATAAAAATTAACTTGATTGGCAAGATTGTAATCATTGAGAAAATAAGAATAAGAATAAGAATATTCTCCATGTCATTATGCAAAGATATTTCTTATGATATGAATCATGCAAGTGGAAGAAAAATCTCTCTTTGATTCCTTTTTGTCTTGAATTATCTCTTCTTTTTGAATTATTTCTTTTATTGGACTTTTTGCTAATCTCACCCCTTTTTGTTTCTTTTTTTTTCATGTGACATGAGTATTCTTTGAAGAAAGAATGAAGAAACTTGAATTCCAAGAATGGAGATTTGAAGATTGAAGAAAGTCTTCAAGAATGTCTTTGTAGTTTTTCTCTTTTTTCTTGTAATTTCCAATTCATTCCAACTTTAAAATTGTATGAACTTGTATTCTTGAAAATGAATAGAATTTTGTAATTCTTGAACTTTAGATAAAGTTCTTTTGTAATTCATTTGAAAATTGGAATTTGTTCATGTAAAGACACTCCACTTGAATTTCCTTTAGAATCTTGGATAAATTTGTATGAACCATGAATGTTGGATATTCTTGAAAGAAAAGTCCTTGAAGTAATGTGAAAAATGTTCTTGCACCAATGAACTTTTAATTCTTGAATTTATGGTTTTAAACCATACTTGAAATAATCTTTCAACAAATGGACTAAAAGATATTTCTTGCAATTTTGGTGAAATTTCCGTGAATTATTTCAAACTTGTACCAACTTTCAAATAATCCATATGAATCAATTCTTCACCATGATGAATCCATAGGCCAAAATCTTGAAATAGATTCCAATCAAAACTCTTGAATCACACAAATGGATATGGCACACTTTATTTGAAGATGATTGAAACCTTTGATTGACTTCCTGGGGATTTTTAGGGTTTCCCAAATGTGATCCCTGATTTCAGTCCCTGATAGTTCAAAACCCTGATCTGAGGATTTGTCTGATCAATCTTTGTGTAGGAGATGTTCTGAGCCAATGGGTTGGGTCAAAATGATGCACTTGGGGTCTTGATATCATGTCCCAAGTCATTATGTCAAATCCTGAGCTAAAGTCAGGAGTATGCTATCTTCAGTCAAAACCCTGATCTGGTTGGTTCAGAGCCTTTGAGCTTGTTGAAATGAATCTCTGAGGACCAAATGTTGATTGTTGATGAAGATGATTCATTTGAAATGAAGGGAGAACAAAACCCTAATTGATTGTTACTTGTACTGATGAGTGATTTCCTGATTAAATCCTGCTGAGTCACAAGTAGCAAACACAAGCTATGCAATTTGTTAGAGATGCAAATGATGCATATGCAATGATATGAGGTGGTATCTTAGGTCAAAAATTGGGGTATGACAGATGCCCCTATTTAAGTTTCTTCAACCTGAGACATGAAGATTGAAAATCTTTATTTTGATAGGGTGGAAGAGACTTAAATATCAGAAGACGCGAATTTTGGACCTAAGATACCAAAATTGCGAATGATGCAAGGATGTCCTTACCGAGGGATATCAAGAACTGACTCCGCTAGGGAAAAGAGATCGGGAAGGATGTCTCAATCCGTTTTAGGAAGAGAATCCGTTTTATCGGGAAAACAAGTGTATGCTTCACCGGGGAATGATAGCTTTGTAAGAAAAGCTTACCTATCGACATTATCGACTATCAGCATGGGGATAGACTTGTTTAATAATGCGAAGGTGAAAGGTATGAAACTGTATTACCGACTACCAGCGTTGTGATAGACTTGACAAGGTAAAAAAAAGAGTTTCAAAGGTTTGGTTAATATTACCGACTATCAGCATGGTGATAGACATGTTTAATAATATAACCAGAACAAAAGGTTACCGACTACCAGCCTCGTGATAGTGGTTTCGAAGACATGATCAATTATCAGCCGAGTGATAAAATGATTCTGGAGACTTTGCTAGGGAAATTACTGGTTATTCAGCCTTGTGAACAGTAATAAGGCCCTGATTGTCAAATGGTCTTCATGATTGATTTCCTTGAGAGGAAAAAACTTTTGGAAGAGACATAAGCTGCTCTGATGACGAGGCTATTGCTTATTGTCTATTTTTTCACGACTCTGTTTGAGGAATCGGAATTTGAATCTTTTGGTAAAGACAAGGTTCTATCCATGAACGAATTGGAAAGAAACAGTCAAACAAGACTTTGTACCCATGAGGAATGAACTCGATGGGGATTTTCTCCTTTGTTTTGAGAGGAGAAACTAAAGCAACCTTCTTCCACGAGGAATGATCTCAGTGGGGAACTGGAGAAAGAAAATGTTTTTTTTTCTGCTTATGGGTGACAACCTACTTGGAGGGATGACACGCCCATATCTGTTTCTTTTTCTCTTTTTTCTTCTTTTTTCTCTTTTTCTTTTTCTCTTTTTTTTTTCTTTTCTTTTTTGGGATAGATATATCCTGAACAAGTGAATATTGAAAAATGCAAGAATGCATAAATGATGCAAATATGTATGAATGATGAATGTCATGAATGTAGCATGCATACTGACAATACTGACAGACAATGGAGTATATACTGGAGATGGACCAACGTCGCAATACAACCAGATACTTGGCAAATGTTCTTCAACACGGTGTAGATAACACAGGTGATGAATGGTGTTGCGTGCTTTAAACTTCTCTGGGGAAGATGATTATCTTTTCTCATTGAGATGGAAGAACCTTTTCACTGGAGATGGAAAATCTTCGTCACTAGGGATAAAAGATCCTCTTTACTGGGGATAGAAGAGCTTCTTCACTGGGGATAGAAGAACTTCTTTACTGGGACAAGAATACCGTTGTCTCAACAATTTTTCAGGGAGAATCCTTTTGTTCATCCTGT